>NW_027112534.1:108562-113363 GCF_000696795.3 Halyomorpha halys
AGAGAGAGAGAGAGAGAGAGAGAGAGAGAGAGAGAGAGAGAGAGAGAGAGCTACCAAGAAAATAGAAGAAGCCAAGCAAAATCCAGAAGAAATGTTTGGCGAGAGGATCGGAAGTGTCATGGATGAAATCACTAGAGAGATGGAGGGCCGAATCGGATAGAATATTAACGGCCAAGAAACATGTCCAACCCCTGGAGAAGAAGAGACTACAAGGATAGCGGTTTTGAGAAAGCGAGGGACAGAAGATAAGGGCATGCAAAACCCAGAACCAGCAGTCGGCTAGGGGACCGTAAGTGTCATGAATGCGGCAAAGTTGGCACCTGGCGGTTCAGTATCCCCGAACTGGCTGTTTCAACTGTGGGAACGAGGGACACATAGCTAGACGATGTCCCTATGTGTACCGTAGAAAGGGATCAGGCAAGATGGAACCGAAGGAAGTTAATGCCCAGATTCTGAGGAAAAGAAGAGGACCCCAGAGAAGAAACGAGTCTGCAAGTGAGTCCTCAGAATCATCTGAAGCCTCGGAGACGGAGGTAGAAGGAAGGGCCCCGGGAGGAGGAAAGAAGAGCAGGATGAACGTTTAGAGGCGGACAGAGCATGAAGAAAGAGCCGGTGAGGAAATTTGAGATGTGTACCGGCAGATTCCTCGTGGATACTGGAAGCTTTAACACTATTGCGAACCAGGAAGCACTAGAGAGGCTGAATGGCAGAAGAAGGGTGCTCCTGGTCGAGGCAAAGGTATGGGAAAGGAAGGCGCAAAAATAATGAATACAGTAGATAATTGGAACATTTATATCGTAGGGAAAAGATTTAGCTACCAACATATTGTAGGGGTTGCAGGAGTACGAGTAGGGGCAATTATATATAGGCGGAAGACAGACGGGAAAGAATCGTACATGAGTATGAGAGATACTTGGAGTAACGGGTAAGACATTACACGAAATTCCCAAGAAGAAGAATAGAGTTACGTACTTGAAGGAAAAAAGATACCTACAGGCATTCCGGAAGTGCATTCGGGCGGTTAGAAAGAAAAGCTTACCTAGTGAGAGTGAAGAATAATACAGAGTAGTTGTGGATTACCGGAAGGTAAACGAGAATACTGTGGATGAAAAATACCCCATACCAAATTTCTCGATAGGCTGGGTAGTACATTGGATCATAAGGCGGGATATCACCCAAGAGACCAGCACGAGACCGCGTTTACTTTTGAGAGGGACTAATACGAGCTCTCACGATTGCCGTTTGGCTTAAAAAAACGCACCCATCATCTTCCAAAGACTTATGGACGAATTCTTGAGGGGGATAGATGATTCAGAACAGAATATCCAGAAATGCATAGAACACTTGCAGAGGTACCAAGTCCTTGCGTTTCAGGATTTTCAAGAACAATTCACAATAACTATGGACGCCAGTGAATACTTTCAGTGGGATTGTTTGGGCGGTAGATCACATTGGACCCTACGTGTTTGGAAGACAGTTTCAGGTTCTCACGGACCATCGCCTGTTGCAGTGGGTCGGGAAGCTAAAGGAGTCATCTGCTAGAATCACGCGTTGGATGGAATTGCTTATGCAATATAATATGAATATTATTCAAAAACCTGGAAAAGAGAATGTGGTGATCGAACAAGTATGCTGACCCTATACAAAACGCTAGTGAGATCAAAATTGGATTACGGTTGTAATGCCTACAACTCATCATCGGGTACCACCCTTAAAATGCTTGACTCTGTACAAAATGCGGGACTCAGAATAGCTACGGGTGCTTTCCGCTCAAGTCCTATCAATAGTCTAAATGTCGATGCTGGCGAGCCTCCACTTGACCTACGAAGACAACAACTGGATCTAATTTACTTTGTTAAAATCATATCAGCTATAAGCCATCCTATTAATGAGCTGTTTCCAAATAGACAGATTCTAAACCAGCAGCAAATTGACCTAACCAAGAGAACACCGTTTACAGTCAGGGTTTCCACTTTACTGCTCAGTCTAAACATAGAAATACCTATTTTGCAAGAGACTGTAATTCCATCATCTTTTCCTTGGGGATTTCCATCTCCTAAACTCTGTCTTTCCCTTTCAAGGCTACCTAAAAACAACACTCCACTATATCGCTATAAATATGAGTTTCTAAGACTGCAACATAAATTAGGTGACGCTGACTTCATTTATACTGACGGCTCCAAAAATTACTCAGGTGTTGGAGCCTCGATTGTGTGCAATGATCACCAGTACCTATTCTCTTTATCACAGATATGTAGTAGCTATACAGCTGAAATGGTTGCAATAAACAAAAGTTTAAATGTTTTTCACCCAACAAAACAAAAACTGGTCATCTGTACAGATTCTTTGTCTGTCCTACTTAGCTTAAGAAATATTTTTTCAACTAACCCGCTAAATCAAACCATATATTACTCATTACAGTCTGCCATCAGAAACGGTATTTCAGTGTTCTTCGCCTGGGTCCCTGGACACTGCGGAATAGCGGGCAACGAACTGGCCGATAGGGCAGCAAAAATGGCGATTGCTGAAGGAATACCATATCGCGAAGTCCCTGTTGATGATTTCATTGCTCTCATAAAGCACAAGATTAAATTGAAATGGAGACAAACGTGGGAAAATGTTTCCAATAACAAATTGAGGGAAATTAGAAGGAACGTCTCCCCTTAGATATCATCAACTAGAGATTTGCGCAAAGAGGAGGTGATTTTGACGCGGCTTCGAATAGGACACACGCGCCTGACCCACGGTTACCTTATGGCCCGCGATCCTCCACCATTATGCCAAACTTGTGGAACAGAACATACAGTCAAACACATTCTGACAGAATGCCGAGCTTATAACTCCCTCAAATCGTTATATAATATACCTGATGATCTCCATTCCATCTTTCAAGATAACAAACTTACCATAGATAGACTTTTTAAGTTTCTACATCATTCCAAACTATACCATAAAATTTAATCAAATCCGGCCGGAAACATGAATCTGCTACAGAGATGTATTAACCCGTCTTCGGATGGAACATACGCGACTCACTCACTATCATCTCATGAAGAAATCCTCCCTTCTTCATGAGATGATAGTGAGTGAGTGAACCGATGTGTAGATGCTGCTGAAGTGATCTCGCTGTTGGGCACACTCTTACTGGGTTGCTCTGAAGTCTCACCGATTCTCTTCATGTGTACAGGAAATGATCAGAGAAGACTCCACAACAATAATAAATTTGTGAAGTGTAAATTGTAATTGTTAACATGTAATGGTAATTGTGATTGTAAATTTCCCACTTTGTAATTTTAACTGTCATTGTATGTCATGTATGTATGTAAATTTCAATTGTATTTGTATTTCTACTGTATGAACATGCCAATTGTAATCGAATTTGTAAATCAAGTGTAAATGGCCCGAGTGGTCGAAAAAAAAAAAAAGAGAATGTGGTGGCTGACTGGTACTCAATAACATTGCAATAACGGTAAATGGAATGGAGGGTGACCAGGCGGGCCCTTCAGGAACGCGAAGAATTTTCTGCGTGAGTGGACACCAAGGGTGGATGAACAACAAGAAACGCCGAGACAAGACACCAGGGAAGAGTCGTCTGAGAACGAAGAATGAAGTGAGGGAAGATCGCTAAAGATGAAGGAGCTGGAGGAAATAATAAATGATAAAAGACAGCAAATTATCAGGAAGATTAGGACCTCTGGTTTGACAAAGATGTAACGTTCCTAATACGGCAAGAGTACCATTTGGTAATAGTAATAGTGGTCTATCTGGTCGCAACCAGGCATCAAGGAGGAGAAAGACGAGAAAATTTGCAGATCACTGAGGCACGCATCCAAACCTGGAAAGATCCAACATGTGGATGTGTGTGGGGAACGCTGTGATGTGGGATAAAATACGCAGATTATGGCGAACCGAGAAGATTGGGGTAGACCAGTCATTCATTCGATAAACGCTAAAGCTGGAGACCCTCCGAAAGAGAGTGACTCTTCCTTACCACCAAGCAAAAACAAATCACCGAGGACTGAATGGAACCTTACAAGCTCTACAACGTAAGTATTTCTGGTAGGGATTGAAGAATACCATCCAAGATACCATCGAGAGTTGTTCAATTTGCCTTAGTACAAATTATGATCGATGTCCAACCCTCGCAAGGCAGGAAGCAACATTAGCTGCGGCAGTACCGCTTTGCGATCTCCAAGTAGGTTCCTTCACATGGAGAGTACATAAATGAGTAATGGTGAATTGATCTGTTGAGTAAGGTGGCCATGGCGTACCATATACGGTTAAGTGACAAAGAGACTTAAAGGAAAAAGATAAAAACACTGTGACCGACTAAACAACTCTAACTTTATTAGGTCTGGTTCTTCTATATATACATTAGAATCAGCGAACATGGCCCCCGTCAGTAATATTTAACTGTAACTCCCCCTCGCCAGTTTACGAACATTCATCGTAATGTTCGTAAATTGAAAACAAAAATAAGACATATGCAGAAATAAGACAAACCTAAACTAAACTCATCTTCTGTATTACACTAAAGTAAACAACTCTTACAATCAGAACAACAAAATAGAACAAATAATAATAATAAAGTATCGGCGAAAGTCAAATGTCAAAAAAGAGAAGAAGGAATAAGATCTAACTCGCTTGAACTCCTGTAAAATACTGACTTTATTGTGTTTGCTACATCTCTTATATACCCTCGATCAGCTGATCCCCTCACTCAGCTGACATCGAAATAACAGCTGACTCATACCGTAACTCCCCCCCACCAGTTTACGAACAATCCTCGTAAACTAATACT
>NW_027112534.1:116684-116960 GCF_000696795.3 Halyomorpha halys
TTAATTGCTCCAACCCGTGCGCCCTCAGTTTTCTTCTGTCGATGACATTTGTATATTTTACCCCCCAACATAATTCTCCAATTTCCTTTGATATTTTCAACGCATGCACCCATTTTTCCTAGCAGGTCACACCCCACGATCACTTTGTATTCCCTCGAAATACTCCCTACGATATGTACCGGCAAGTTCTCTCTACAAATCCCCACCGGGTCTAACTTATCTCTACCTCCCCCTCTACCACACAAGGGCCACCCAGGGTGATTAACTTACAATGAC
>NW_027112534.1:117010-117371 GCF_000696795.3 Halyomorpha halys
ATGATCACCTTCCTGCCTTTCTTCAGAAGGTTGTTGAGTGGGACGAGGTACTCAGCCATTTCTGGAACAAACCTCCGGTAATAGTTTAATGTTCCCAGCAACCTCCGAACTCCCTTCACACCCCTAGGCACTGTCATCTTCCGTATAGCTGCGACTTTATCTGCGTCGGGTCTAACTCCTTCCCTGGAAATCGTGTGTCCCAATAAATTTATTTGCTCCTGCCCCAACGATGATTTATCTGCCGATAATTTGAGCCCAAATTGCCTGAATCTCTGGCATACGCTGTGTAGATGTTCGTTTTCATTTTTACTGAATACTAGCAGATCATCCATATAGATCTGACAAACAGATTCGTCAATTC
>NW_027112534.1:117421-122430 GCF_000696795.3 Halyomorpha halys
CTTATTCCTTCTTCTCTTTTTTGACATTTTGCCTTCGCCAATACTTAACTTATACATATATTGGTATGTATTGTGTTATCTACGATATATAAGCAATTAAAATGAGTTTAATACCATTCAAATTCAAACACTCGATTTATTATACAATAAATCATAAAAATAATAGGTACTCAGTTTCTTTATTTTATTTGTACATATTAGATATGCCAAATTTTAACCCAATCACATGTGACATCATCAGGCCTATAAATTAGAAATCTTTGAAATTGAAGGGTATGTTTTTTAAAAAAAAATAAATGGGTATTAAACAGATATTTATATATAATTAAAAATAAAGTAAGTAATACAGAGTTAAATAATCAAAATAAAATTGAAAACTTACAAAAATATATGTAATAATCAATGGAGAAATGTTAATGCATGCATAACATTCTGGCATACACATTTCTCTAGCAAATATTTTTTTTAAAGATAGTCCTATGATATATTTGGAGGTTCGTCAAATTTGAAGTATATAAAGAGAAAACATAAATTAAACATTGTAATTGGATAAAATTTAAAATGTGCATAGACATGCTATAGACCAAAATGTGCTTTCAGGATTTTGGAGTTATGGAATATTAAAAATATGGAATAGCAAGGAATGTTTTGATATTTTTAAATCAACTATCAGTTTTTGATGTTTATTAAATTGACTATGTGTTAGATCCATCCTCAGGCCACCGCCACCGTAGAGCATTTACTCCTGCGCCAAGCTGTGCTCTTTCAAATTGACACTTCTCATTAACGCCTATTCTATATTCACCCCGGACCAGAATAAAGTTACACATCTTCTCATGCCAACAAACGCCCAAGGAATGCCCAAGAAAACTCCTGTGGGAAGCTGATTTATATTCAATGCAGCTCTCTAGGTTTTTCCGCTTAAGAAGAAATAGCTGTCAAGTGGCACGACCACCGACAATTTTAGTTGTTTCTTAAAAATAACTGAAAATGGAGGCGATAAAAAAATTAAACGTAATGGATTCTTCAAAATCTTTGATAAGTAGCACTATATTCATTCCACATAATTTTATTGCATGGGATGAAAAAACTTCAATAAGCCATTAAATCAATTGAAAACATTTAAAATACAGGTCATTATCCCATTAGATATTCAAATAAGTATTACAAAGAGTTGTGCTGTTTATAAGTCACATTAAAAATCAATGTCGATCTAGCATTATAGAAGGCCGAATAGGTTAAGTGCTTAACAAGTTGAAATCGACATAGTTCCTCCTCCAAAAAAATTGTTTTTAAGAACAGATTACAGCTCTAGGACGAGTGAAAGATATAAAGTTTGTAAAACACTTGAGCAGCAGTAATAGTGATAGTGACATCTGTCACAGCCTCTAGCACCGTGTAAACTGAAATTTACAGTAGCAATATGAAGATTAGTTTAATATTAGGAAGTACTATTTAATTTCTGATATTTTTTACGTGACGCCTCGGCTTTAAATTGTTTCCGCTATATATTCTGACTTATTCTAGTTTTACCAACCTCCCTGGATATATTGCAAACAATTTGTTGTTGTTATATTTTTGCTATATTTTCATATCTTTTACGTTACATAAGGAGATGTTGTAGGTGCTAAGAAAAACCTTCTTCAGGTTCAGAGGAGTCAACTTATGTCAAGAAAATAATTACAAATTTATGGAAAATAGATAGGCAGAGTGTTTGAACACAATTTTAAATGTAAATTGAATACTTTGTTTTAGTTATTTTATATCTTAAGATCAGCCTAAATAACAATAAAAATAACAAATCCTCACTTAGTAATTTGTGGAATGATATAGTTTTTATTATTAATAAAACCGTGATTAGAAATGCGTTTATCCCTTAATTACACATGAGATTTTATTTGGCATTAATTAGCGCCAAGGGATGAAATTTGTTTATTGTACTTTCCCTAAGAGTAATTATAGTTATAAATTCAATTCTCATTCCTTTAAAGATGATATTGGAACTACCAGTGAATCGACTTATGTTTTGCACTGGATTGCACTATAATTGGAATAAGCAAGTAATTTTACGGAATAAGATATATCGAATTGCGAACATGAAAAAAATTGTAACATATGGAGTAGTACTGGAAATTGTACTGGACAAAAATTGAAACATTCACTTAAAAAATCAAATTTTTATTTAACTTTTTTTAAACTCCTGAGAAAAGTGGACAGGTACCTCCTGAAGTTGGGAATTTAGCAATTTTTCCAGAATTGGAGAAAAATGCCACTAAACTCAACCAGCAACAACCTTCTGTCTCAACCGTTCCAGACCATCATCGCCAGGAATACCGAAGACCGCAAGACGCAGCCATATTCTGAAATGACAAGGAACCAGCAGTCTCGACGTCAGGCCTCCCATTCCTATCCCCAGACCTCTCACTCTCAAACTCATACTCCTCGTCCGCCTATTCCTTCCCATCATCTACCTTTAAAAGTAAAATTACCTCCTGAGCATCCACATTCAACTCCTACTCATCCTACTGTTCAAGTAAATAACCCACCCCAATAACCGATTAAAATAGATCCTGCACCCCATACTTCACGACGGGTTCTCCCTACAACCAGCGCTCCGAGTCATACAAATTACCCTGGTCCACATCCAAATTTCAACAACAATCCACCCGATATAAACACCATCCTATCATCCTTCTTGTTGGATCTCCAAGAAACTATTAAACCACTTATTACACTTCTCACTAGAATCCTTACCGAAATTCCTTTTCATCTCCCACGATGAGTGCAAAGCCCATAGCTATCCTTTTGTGGAACGCTAATGGACTACATAACCACCGTGAAGAACTCGATAAACTTCTCCACAACAAACCCATAGACATTGCACTGATGACAGAAACTCACTTTACTCAACAATCACATTTCTACATATGTGAATACATTATTATCGATCAGACCACCCAGACAACACGTCACACGCCGGATCGTGCATCCTTATCCATAAATGCTTATCCCATTCCCTCCTTCCTTCTACTCCAACTGCCGCTATCCAACCTCTGTAATCATTTCAACTCGTCCTTTCCATTTAACATTATCAGCTGTATACTGCCCCCCTGGTAATCCACTTTCCTACAACCACGTTCATTCTTTATTCCAATTCCTTGGATCGCGCTTCATTGCTGGAGGAGACTATAATGCCAAACATCAACGATGGGGATGTCGTACATCTAATACCCGTGGAAATATCCTGTCTAGTGTCACTACCTCCAATAGTTATTCTATCCTCTCGCCCATGAGTCCTACTTACTGGCCTACATCCCTCAAGAAACGTCCCGAAATCCTTGATATATTTATCACCTCTCAAATTTCCTGTTCCCGGACCAACATCGAATCTATAGATGACCTTTCCTCAGACCACAATCCAGTTATCCTTTTCTTACATTCGAACTGCGTTCCTAAGCCCTCTCCTCCCTCATTGATTAAAGGACGAGTTAACTGGGACAAATTTCGTGATGATTTAGAAAACAAACTGGACTTAAAAATTTAACTCAAGACTAAACATGACATTGACGAAGCCATAGAAAACTTATTAGAATCTATAAGATTTTGCATATACGACAACACAACTATCAGTAAAACTAATAATACCATACGTACTAACTTGCCACACCACATACGCATCTTATTAAATGAAAAACGAAGAGCAAGAGCGAAGTGCCACAGGACTAGATACCCATCAGATAAAACACATTATACTAAATTTACAAAAAAACTTAAAACAGAACTTAAAAAATTCAAACGCAAAATTTAACAAACTTAACTGAAAACTTCGCGACTACTGACAAATCTTTATGGACGACTACAAAGAAGATTCTTAACTTCAAGAATTTTAATCACCCACTTCTTACTGAATCTCAAACATGGACAAAATCGGACGAAGAAAAATCTTAAATATTCGGTCAGGATCTTTCTAAAACCATACCCTGACATCCTTAATTCAACCAACCTTGAATACATTGAAGAAGTATTGAATACTCCAATCCAAATGACCCTGCCACCTAAAGCATTTCATCCATCAGAGATATCCAACATAATCCAGAATTTACCAACCCGTACAACCCGCAAAGCTCCTGGTTATGACCTAATTACATCCCATATTCTAAAACATCTTCCTCGAAAATCTGTTATATTCCTGACCTACATCTACAATGCTGTCCTCAGATCCACATACTTTCCTAGTAGGTATTAAAGACCGGTTCTGGCACAGTAGGAGGATCGTTTTTGGACTTTGAACCCTAGCCTCGACCCTACCTTAACCACTCACGTGTCCTTGGACTTTGGGCCCTAGCCTCGAACCAGCCTTAACTACGGGTCACGTGTCCTTGGACTTTGGACCCTATCCTCGACCCTACCTGAACCACTGGTCACGTGACCCATGGGGGGGGGGTTGAATTTAAATTTTTATTTCTACCTACCTATAACCACTCACGTGGTCGGTGACGTGATCATTAGGCAGCCAATCGGAGGACAGTATTTGGTCATGTGACTCCCCTGGGGGGGGGGGGTTAAAATTTAAATTTAGTGCGACATAATCACTCAAAGGATCATTGGGCTACGCCCTCTTTTAAGTCACGTGACCACCACCAGGGGCTGCCCGGACGTCATTTTATTTTTATTTTCTTTACCCCCACCATCCATCGAAGGGCTAGGTAACCATTTCTTATATTATAACCTCCGTACGCCATTTTGGTTTTTCTTGGAACTTGAGAGATTGAGGGTTTTAGAATTGCCATACTAGGGGTATTCATGATGTTGTGTTAAATGTTATATGTTTTACCATGTTAAATGTTATAACTATAGGATTGTGAGCTGCCCTATTTGAAGTCATGTTAAACGTTAAATGCATAAGAGTCCCTAGCGGATTTTCTCAGCAACTTGTTGTATAAGCCTTTACGTTTATAACCTTCCTTCCAGACCCTCATGTTATTGTTTACTTCAGTTTTGATTTAAGT
>NW_027112534.1:122535-122847 GCF_000696795.3 Halyomorpha halys
CGATCTCAACTGGTCTATTGTGTGACGTCATTCTCGATTTAACTGACCAAGTAACAGACTATCAGCCATGTTAAATGTTATTTCGTTTTACCACGACAAAAGAAGGCCATTTTTTTCAATTTAACACGAGTTTTTCCATTTAACACAGATCATGAATACCCCTACTATACACGGCCGCCATTTTGCTTTTATACTGTTTGAGAGACTTAAGGGTTTGGTGGAACCTGAGTGAGCCATTTTTTATTTTCCTCACGACCATTTTATTATGAGGGTCTTGCGATCTTCTTCTTTTCGTTAGCCGCCATTTTTGTT
>NW_027112534.1:124622-125759 GCF_000696795.3 Halyomorpha halys
CCGGAACCCACCGTGTCCTGTTAGGATCTGTGAGACCCAATAGTCTGGGAGGACCCATTTAGCCTTCAATCTAGAAAAGACGGTAGGGAAGAATTTTCTCAAGGTAGCGCCCTTCTGGCTTGCTATCCACCGTCCATTCCACTTCTGTATTGAGTCCTCTCGCAGTATTTTCTTCCATAAGTTAGGAGTCTCACTGATATAGATATGTTACTATGGAGGGTCTCGAGATCCTCTTCTTTTCCTTCACCTATACTACATTGATCACGTGACTTGAGGGTTTGGTAGAGGCTGAATGTACCCGGCCGTCATTTTATTAATAATGATATTGCTATCCTCTTCTTTTCCATCACCGCCATATTGGTCTCGTGACCTATGTGTTTAGTGGCGTGTACTCCATTTGTTGCCATTTTGCTGTTGTTTTTTTTAACACCGCCAGTATATTAAGTGGGTCTCGCGATTCTCTTATTTTCGTTCGCAGCTAGTTCATTACGAGGGTCTCACAATCCTTTTATTTTTGTTCACCGTCATATTTATTACGTCTCGCGATCTTTTTGTTTTCATACTGCTTAAACATAAAACATAAACACTGATATGTAGGACCTTTATCTTCTAATCCCTTCGATGAATGTATAAACCAGAAACAAACAGAGATAAATAGATCTGTTACTATGTAGGACTTTTT
Organism: Halyomorpha halys; assembly: GCF_000696795.3. Lineage (NCBI taxonomy): Eukaryota > Metazoa > Arthropoda > Insecta > Hemiptera > Pentatomidae > Halyomorpha > Halyomorpha halys. The sequence goes on from NW_027112534.1 coordinate 125,305, forward strand.
AATCTCTCTTATCTTTTAATAATTTCGACTTTGAACTATAATACTTTCTATTTTAGTTTCTTCAGCGGACATCAAACAAGGATCATTTAATTCCCTAAGGATTGCATTTTGAACAGGCAATACCTAAAACATAAACACCGATATTGGTCTCGATTATCATCTTCAGCAGTTAATACTTTCGGTCGAAGTGAAGAAATTTTGAACTACTAATAAATTACTTATAGGAATAGGATATGTGACGTCTTTATTATCAGCTAATAGAATTGCCAAATGTTAAAAATGTACGAATGGTCGTGTTATTTTTTTTTTTTTTAACCAAAGCATAAAATAGGATATTTATTATTTTAATATCTTAATGAAATTTAAAGGTATATTATGTTTCAAACAGTGGTAACATACAAAAAATAAAATACAACAGATTATAACTCTTAAAAATATCAAATAAGGAAAAATAA
>NW_027112534.1:127379-128664 GCF_000696795.3 Halyomorpha halys
GTTATTTTACTTCTCCCGTACTCACTATGTTTAATTTTGGTCACACCGGTGGTTTTTGTCTTCCAAATAATTTGTCTCTACTTGTCATTGATTATTTCTTCTATATCTCCTTGTCTTTCTTCAGCCAAACTCTCTTTATTCGAAGATTCTTCCCTACCATCGTCTTCCGCTTTATCCTGGTCTTCTTCTCTGGGCGTTTATTCCCTCATGACACTGGACGGTTCCCCATTTTCTTGTTACACGGCGTTCGTGGTTATGGCTCCAGACAACCAATCGGCACCACATTTTCTTTGCCCGGTTTATATATAACCTCCATGTTATATTGTGCTAGAAGCTCCTTCCAACGAGTTATCCTAGCTGACGATTCCTTTAGTTTTCCCACCTCCTGGAGTGATCGACGGCCCACACTATTCCCAAGAGTTCTCGCTCCATTGCGCTATATCTACTTTCCGTCTCCGTAAGGCGCCTGCTGGCATACGCCACTGGGCGCTCTCCCCCATCACCCTCCTGAGACAGCACCGCTCCTAGCGCATACTCACACGCATCTGTAGTAATCGTGAATTGCCGATTAAAATCTGGAAAAGCTAGTACCGGCTCTTGCTGGAACCTCTCCATGCACCGCCTGATATTGGCCTCCATCATCGGTGTGACGATCATCTTCCTTCCTTTCTTGAGTAGGTTGCTGATATTCCACCATTTCTGGAACAAACCTCCTGTAATAATTTAGAGTCACCAACAACCTCCGAATTCCTTTTATGTCATTAGGTACTGCCATTTTCTGGATTGCTGAAACTTTATCCGGGTCTGGTTTAACTCCCTCCTTAGAAATTTTGTGACCCAGAAATTTTATTTGTTCCTGCCCCAGCTCCGACTTACCCCCCGACAATTTGAGGCCAAAATGTCTTATTCTCTGGAACACGCTATTCAAGTGTCGCACATGGTGAATCACGTTCTTACTAAAGACAATGAGGTCATCCATGTAAACCTGACAAACGGATTCGTCAATTCCTCTCAGAAACTCATAGTGTAAACTCATAGTGACCCCTTTCAAAAGTGAATGCCCTCTTATATTGATAATTGTGGATCTGCAAGTGTGTTGATAAGGGTGCATCCTAATTTGATGATACCCAGCCTTCAAATCCAGTGTGCTGAATACCGTCGCCCCACCCAGCCTGTCTAAAATGTCTTCAAATCTGCGGATTGGATACTATTCGTCACAGGTATTCTCGTTCAGCTTTCTGTAATCTATCACCACTCTGTACTTTTCAGTAGTTTCACCTGGCGC
>NW_027112534.1:128714-134600 GCF_000696795.3 Halyomorpha halys
AATGGATTAAAAGTCTACATATCATCGTATACGTTATAGGATTTACCAGTTCAAAGTACATTGTTTACACGATTATACGAACAAATGGCACAACTAAGTCACATGACTTAAAATAGGATGTGGCCATGTGACGAATCACGTGAGTAGTTAAGGTTATGTCGAGCTAGATTTAAATCCCTCGGCATCGGTCACGTGACCAAATTCTAGCTTCCGATTGCTGCCTTATGATCACGTGAAAGTGTGCCCGCACCGCCATTTTGTTGTTATGCTGTTTTAGAGACTTACGTGTTTGGCAGAGGTACCCGGGGGCCATTTTGTTTTAGAAAGACACCATTGTATTATGAGGGTCTCGCGTTATCCCCACCAGCCATTGATGGATAAGGTACTCACTTTTATACTAAAACCAGGGTTTTAGTGTGCCAGCACCGTCATTTTGTTGTTATGCTGTTTTAGAGAGTTACGTGTATGGCAGAGGTACCCGGCCGCCATTTTGTTTTGGAAAGACACAATTGTATTATGAGGGTCTCGCGTTATCCCCACAAGCCATTGATGGATCAGATACCAACTTTTATACTAAAACCAGGGGCTGAGTGTGCCCTGCCACCATTTTTCCCTTGTTTGAGAGACTTACAGATTTGGAGGAGGCTGAATGTACCCGGCCGCCATTTCATTATCAGTATGTGAGGGGACTTAAATTTAGTTTTAGCTTGTCATAACCTAAACCACTCATAACCTCAGGTACCCACTTTTATAATAAAACAAGGAGCTGAGTGTGCCCAACCCCCATTTTGTTTTTTTATGTTGTTTGAGAGGCTTACGGCTTTGGCAGAGGCTGAGTGTATGAGTGTGCCCGATCGCCGGTTTGTTTTTAATACAGTTTAGGAGCCCTGAGGTTTTGATAGGGCCTGAGTGTGCCCAGTCACCATTTAATTTTGTGAAGTTTCAAATATTTGTGGGTTTTCATAGGGGCTAAGTGTGCCTGGACGCCATTTTATTTTTATTTTGTTCACCATACCACCCATCAAAGGGAAAGATAACCACTTTATAAATAATAACCTCCCTTCGCCCTTTTGGTTTTCCTGCCATTTGAGAGACTCACGGGTTTGACAGAAGCTCATCAATTTATTACGAGGGTATCGTCTTTTTCTCGTTCACCGACATTTTTTTAGCTAGAGGCTGAGTGTGCCCGACCGTCATTTTGAATTTTTTTTCGCCCCTGTTTTTTTACGAGGGTCTCGCGATATTATTCCTTTCGATCACTGCCATATTGGTCACTTTGAACCTTAATCCCCTCTGTTCCTAATCTTTTAGTCTAAATAATTTGAACTGGTAAGACATAAACACTGATATGTAGACCTTTATCTTCTAATCCCTTGGATGAATGTAAACAAGGGACTATGAACTTGTTTAATCTGTTTTATTACGAGGGTCTCGCGAGATTATTCCTTTAGATCATTGCCATATTGGTAATTTTGAACCTTAATCCCCTCTGTTCTTAATCTTTTAGTTTAAATAATTTGAACTGGTAAGACATAAACAGTGATATGTAGACCTTTATCTTCTAATCCCTTAGATGAATGTAAACAAGGGACTTTGAACTTGTATAATGTGTTTTATTATGAGGGTCTCGCGATATTATACCTTTAGATCATTGCCATATTGGTAATTTTGAACCTTAATCCCCTCTGTTCTTAATCTTTCAGTGTAAATAATTTGAACTGGTAAGACATAAACACTAATATGTAGACCTTTATCTTATAATCCCTTGGATAAATGCAATCAAGGGACTTTGAACTTGTATAATCTGTTTTATAACGAGGGTCTCGCGATCTTATTCCTTTCGATCACTGCCATATTGGTCACTTTGAACCTTAATCTCCTCGGTTCTTAATCTTTTAGTGTAAATAATTTGAACTGGTAAAACAAAAACACTGATATGTAGACCTTTATCTTATAATCCTTTGGATAAATTTAATCAAGGGACTTTTAACTTGTATAATCTGTATAAGACGATACCCTCATAATAAAATGATGGCGAAAAAAAAAATTAAAATGGTGGTAAGGCACATTCTTCAGATTCTGTCAAACCCGTGAGTCTCTCAAAAAGCAGGAAAACCAAAAGGGCGAAGGGAGGTTATTATTTATAAAGTGGTTACCTTGCCCTTTGATGGATGGTGGGGTGAACAAAACAAAGATTAATTGGCATACGGGCACACTTAGCCGCTATGAAAATCCAGAAATATTTGAAATATCAGAAAAAAAAATTGGTGGTCGGGGACACTTAGCTCCTGTCATAACCTCAGGGCTCCTAATTGGTAGTAAAAACAAAAAGGCGATCGGGCACACTCATCCACTCAGCCTCTGCCAAAGCCGTAAGCCTCTCAAACAACATAAAAAAACAAAATGGGGGTTGGGCACATTCAGCTCCTTGTTTTATTTTAAAAGTGGGTACCTGAGGTTATGAGTGGTTTAGGTTATGACAAGCTAAAACTAAATTTAAGTCCCCTCACATACTGATAATGAAATGGCGGCCGGGTACATTCAGCCTCCTCCAAATCTGTAAGTCTCTCAAACAAGGGAAAAATGGTGGCAGGGCACACTCAGCCCCTGGTTTTAGTATAAAAGTGTGTACCTGATCCATCAATGGCTTGTGGGGATAACGCGAGACCCTCATAATACAATGGTGTCTTTCCAAAACAAAATGGCGGCTCTAAAACAGCATGTATAATTTAGGTATTCCCCGGAGTAAAAATTGGGGGATATTACCCAAATTAATTATTATATGCTGGTAAGCTGGTTCAAATTAAGGTATTACTGATAGTTTGCTGGTAATGAGTGGACTGTATTTATAATAAATTGATATAATGTACTTTAAAATAAAATACCTCTATTCTGAATGGTTTGAACAAAATAGTTACAATGTGATTAGTTGGTTAGTGAGAAATTTGGTTTTATTACATGAATGGGTTTAAATATTGCAGTTTACTTGTGTGATGTTCTTGAGACTTGAATGGTGATTCTTGTTTGAAGATATACATGAAAGAAGGGTTCCTCTTGGTTCTTTTTGCTCATCCCCCTGCTGCCGCCGCCTCTCTTGCCTTAGTCTAAGGTTTACTCCCTCATCATTTATAAGAACAGACATTCCTGAAGAGTACTGTCTCTTTCTTCACCTGTCCAGGTCAAGATGGCTACACAACTGGTACTCACCCCTATTTTATTGGGGATCAAGATGGCTGCCCAAGCTTCCTACCGCTTATCCCTGCCACCAGATGGCATAATGAACCTCAGTCCAGAAGAGAGGGGGCACCTTTCTTAAACACAGCACAACAACAAAATGGCGGTGCGGGCACACTTGCACGTGATCATAAGGCAGCAATCGGAAGCTATTTGGTCACGTGACCCATTGTGAGGGATTTAAATGTAGCTCGACATAACCTTAACCACTCACGTGATTCGTCACATGGCCACATCCTATTTTAAGTCATGTGACTTAGTTGTGCCAGGCCACCATTGGTTCGTATAATCGTGTAAACAATGTACTTTGAACTGGAAAATCCTATAATGTATACGATGATATGTAGACTTTAATTTAAATCCATTCGATGATAGAATACAAGGGACTTTGAACTTGCATAATCCCTAAAAAGTAAAAAAAAATCGGGTGGTCAATAGGCTTGTACATATGAATTCTTTCTCAGTCTTCGTTCTAGCGTGCTTTATTAAACACCACCTCCGGAATCTAAATTTCGATTTATTTAAAAAAATTGAAGTGATTTTCTTTCTTTTTTCTTCTGTATTATTTTTTTTTTTTTTTAGTGTAATATCATAAAAGATTTGTTTACTATTTTATTTTTTATTTTTCCTTATTTGATATTTTTAAGAGTTATAATCTGTTGTATTTTATTTTTTGTATGTTACCACTGTTTGAAACATAATATACCTTTAAATTTCATTAAGATATTAAGAAAATAAATATCCTATTTTATGATTTAGTTAAAAAAAAAATAACACGACCATTCGTACATTTTTAACATTTGGCAATTCTATTAGCTGATAATAATGACGTCACATATCCTACTCCTATAAGTAATTTATTAGTGGTTTAAAATTTCTTCACTTCGACCGAAAGTTTTAACTGATGAAGATCGTAATCGAGACCAATATCGGTGTTTATGTATTAGGTATTGCCTGTTCAAAATGCAATCCTTAGGGAATTACATTATGATTTTTGATATCCGCTGAAGAAACTAAAATAGAAAGTATTATAGTTCAAAGTCGAAAGCATTAAAAGATAAGAGAGATTAAAAAGTCCTACATAGTAACAGATCTATTTATCTCTGTTTGTTTATGGTTTATACATTCATCGAAGGAATTAGAAGATAAAGGTCCTACATATCAGTGTTTATATATTAGGTTTAAGCAGTATGAAAAGAAAAAGGTCGCGAGACGTAATAAATATGACGCTGAACAAAAATAAGAGGATTGTGAGACCCTCGTAATAAACTAGCTGCGAACGAAAAGAAGAGGGTCGCGAGAACCTCCATAGTAACAGATCTATTTATCTCTGTTTGTTTATGTTTTAGGGATTATACAAGTTCAAAGTCCCTTGTTTACATTCATCGAAGGGATTAGAGGATAAAGGTCTATATATCAGTGTCTATATTTTAGGTTTAACCAGTTCAAATTATTCACATTGTTTACACTAAAAGATAAACAGAGGGAATAAGGTTCAAAGTCGAAATTATTAAAAGGTAAGAAAGATTAAAAAGTCCTACTTAGTAACAGATATATTTATCTCTAAGTTTGTTAAAGCCGAGAGTCGCAATAAAATGGTAACGAACAAAAAGAAAAGTACCGTGACACACTTGAAAACAACAATGGCGGCTAAAGAATAGAAGAAGATCGCAAGACCCTCATAATAAAATGGACGTGAGGAAAATAAAAAATGGCGCACTCAGGCTCCACCAATCCCGTAAGTCTCTCAAACAGTATAAAAGCAAAATGGCGGCCGTGTACACTATGGCACTTCTAAAACCCTCAATCTCTCAAGTTGCAAGAAAAACCAAAATGGCGTACGGAGGTTATAATATAAGAAATGGTTACCTAGCCCTTCGATGGATGGTGGGGGTAAACAAAATAAAAATAAAATGACATCCGGGCAGCCCCTGGTGGTGGTCACGTGACATAAAAGAGGGCGTGGCCCAATGATCATGTGAGTGAATATGTCGAACTAAATTTGAATTTTAAATCCCACCGGGGGTCACGTAATCAAATACTAGCCTCCGATTGGCTGCCTAATGATCACGTCACCGACCACATGAGTGGTTAAGGGTAGGTCGAAGTAAAAATTTAAATTCAACCCCCCCATAGGTCACGTGACCAGTGGTTATGGTAGGGTCGAGGCTAGGGTCCAAAGTCCAAGGTCACGTGACCAGTGGTTAAGGCTGGTTCGAGGCTAGGGTCTAAAGTCTAAGGACACGTGATTGGTTAAGGTAGGGTCGAGGCTAGGGTCCAACCTCCAAAAACGATCCTCCTACTGTGCCAGAACCGGTCTTTTATACCTACTTTTCCTGACCTATGGAAATTATCCATAATCAAAATGATTCCCAAACCTCGAAAGCCGCCAGAACACTCATCTTCTTACCGTCCTATCTCTCTGTTACCGATAATGGGAAAAATCCTTGAGAAACTTATCTTAAAACACCTGTACCCCCTCCTAGATTCCAACCGTATAATCCCAGATCACCAGTTTGGATTTCGAACAACCCAATCCATTATCCAGCAATGCCATCGTGTAGTCGATGTAGTCTCGTTTTCATTGGAGCACGGAATGTACTGCTCGGGAGTCTTTCTTGATGTAGAAAATGCTTTTGATCGAGTCTGGCA
>NW_027112534.1:137959-142697 GCF_000696795.3 Halyomorpha halys
TTCTCCTTTTCGTCACCAAGTCCTCCTCTTGCTTTGCTGGCTATCCTCTCGCTCATATTTTTCTGCTTCAGTTTCTATTCCTGAGGTCTCGGACATCTCCGTGGTTTCACTCATGGAGCCGTTCGTCATTCGAGAGATTACCCTTCTCCGTAATCTCTGAGCATTGACCTCCATCGGTTCAGGCACATTTTGCTCACTCCGTCCTTCGAGAGATTACCCTTCTCCGTAATCTCTGAGCATTGACCTCCATCGGTTCAGGCACATTTTCTTCCTCCGTCAAATCATATAGGGATACTGTCGAGCTATATGTCCCTCTGCCCCACATTCAAAACACCGGGTGCGGGGACATTGTGTCACCAGGTGTCCAGTTTTACCACACCCATGGCACTTGCGGTCCTCCCGCCGAACATTGTTTCTGGGTTTAACTTGGCTCCTTCTATTTTCCGTGTTACTATTTCTCTCTCTTTGGTGTCTTCTTCAAGGGTTTGGCATGTTCCTTGGCCGAAGATATTCCATCCGAGTCCACCTTTGCTCCTCTACTTCCATTTGGGCCTCCACCTCTCTAGCGCTTGTATCAATGAAAACTTAAGCACATTCCACAAACGAGCGGTCTCTCGGCATTCCCTCTTTCTTCCCTAGTTCTTTTGCCAACTGAATCTTCAGTACCATGGATAGGAATTGCATTCGACCCTGTACTTGGATCGTCTCCAACATCTTGCTGAATTTGTCATGAATTCTGTTATAGCGTGCCAGGAATTCTTTGGCAAACTGACCATTACACTGTCGGTTTCTTCGTTTCTCTGAACATCATGAATATATCCTCCTCTGGGGTCCACCGTCCTCCTCCGAATGCCTTCGTTAATCTTTCTTTGATGACCTTCCAGGAGGTCTCTTCATCTGCCTGAATCTGATTAAGGATACTTCTCTTTACACGGCAGACTACCACTGCTTTCAGTGCTTTTGCATCCTCGTTGTCCAATAGATGCTCCGACATCTTCGCTTCTATTCGCCCCATCGATCGCCCCCTTTTTCTAGGTCCGATACCGCCTTTCTCAGGTCCTGGGCAGTTGCCGTACGGAGGTCCGTAATTGCGCTACGAGTAAGAGACTTCTGGTAATGGTTGAATTACCTGCGGAGATGGGTTGGCAGATGCTAAAGCTTGGTTGACTGCAGCTTGAGGTTGGTTGTTTTGGTTCATATTCTCCAGGTTCAGAACTGCTTTTCTCACTAATCCGTTACTGGTCATAATCCAAAGAGAACACTGAAAAAAATGAATTCCTGAATTTGATGAGATGCACTCCGGAATTCCGTAAAATTGAAACCACATTCGGAGAGCTGCCAGCACTGCTTCCGACGTCTTTTCCTGCACCTGGTGCGCCATTGCCGCCTTACTGAAGAGATCAATTTTGGTGCTCCATTTAAATCCTCTGCATGTGAAAGGGTCGACGTGTAGATCGTTTTGCGGTGCATCTGCGGTCGGTGTCTTTTCTTGTCTGCCTTTTTGTGGACGTCTGCTATACTTTGTGCGTAGACGAACTTCTCAGTTTCCTACTACCTCCCTGATCGTCCTCTGAGATTCCTCGGTGATTTCTTTTGTCTTGGTGATATGCTACAGTCACCTCTCCCTGGCGTTCTTCTTCCTGAAGGGTTTCCACCATCAGCTTTCATCGGGCGAATGTTCTGTCAATTTCTATGTGTTCATCATGCCATAGGCGCTTGATCTTCTCCCAAACGGTTTCATTCCCAACGTACAGGTTACACTTTACTCCAGGCTTGGAAGGATTATTCAACATTTTACAGATCTGGTCGTTTTTCACACCAGGGCATGACCAAATTGTCGTGATATTACTCCTCCCAAACTTGTTACACTCAACTTTGACTAATCCAGTGGTTTTTGTCTGCCGCCTCTTTCCGTTAATGATGTCCTCAAGTTTCTCCATATCTATTGGTCTTCCTTTCTCTGAACTCTCGTTAGACGAAGATTCTTACCAATCGTCTTCCTCCGCCACATTCTCTTCTTCCTCCTGTCCCGGTGTCCACTTCCACAGGAATTGACTGGACGGTTCCCTGGACTCTTCTTCTACTGTATTTACTGTTATTGCTCGAGATAACCAATCAGCTACTACATTTTCTTTTCCAGGTTTATATGTGATTTCCAAATTGTATTGTCCCAAGCTAGGGTGGACTCTGATGGAATATCTTCGGCCAAGGAACATGCCAAACCCTTGAAGAAGAAGACACCAAAGAGAGAGAAATAGTAACACGGAAAAGCAGTTCTGAACCTAGAGAATATGAACCAAAACATCGAACCTCAAGCTGCATTCAACCAAACTCAAGCAGCTGCCAACCCACCTCCGCAGGTGATTCAACCATTACCACAAGTCTCTTTAGCGCAATTTCATGCCACGACGCTAGAATGGATCAAGAGATGAAGAGACCTCCTGGAAGGTCATCAAAGAAAAATTAACGAGGACAACAAAGGCATTCGGAGGAGGACGGTGGACCCCAGAGGAGGATATATTCATGATGTTCAGAGAAACGAAGAAACCGACAGTGTAATGGTCAGTATGCCGCAGAACTCCTAGCACGCTATAACAGAATTCAAGACAAATTCAGCGAGATGTTAGGTCCAATCCACGGTACTGAAGATTCAGTTGGCAAAAGCACTGGGGAATAAAGAGGGAATGCCGAGAAACCGCTCGTTTGTGGACATTGCTCAAGATCTCATAGAAGCAAGCGCTAGAGAGGTAGAGGCCCGAATGGAAGTAGAAGAACCATGGTGTACTCGTATAGAATACCAACGGCCAAGAAATATGCCCAACCCGACCACACACTGCTGAATTATAATGTGAGGGAGAAGAGCGGCGGTCTGCCTATAAAAGTGATAGCAGAAGTGAGGGACCTAGTGACACCGGCAGTTCCAACACCATCATGTGCCGAGAAGCCCTAGAAAATCTGTGTAGTGGAGAGAGGACACACCAGATCCAGAAATGTCAATGTAAATTAATCACCCTGGGTGGCCCTTCTGTGGATATTTTCTGTCGTATTGTTCAATTTAGATTCAATATTTGTTTTTTTCAGTTTGTAGACACTACTTACATATCTTATATTACACATATCTTCTTACCTACATGGTATTATGTTTCATCTTTCGTTGTTATATCTGCTACCCTCTAATTCCATTATTATAAATCAATTATTTTTTATTATTCAATTATCAATTATCAATTTTTTTATAATTGATATTTCATTGATATTGGAATTCAATATTTTGTATAATTCCAATTTTGTTTGTATACTATTTCTTTTCAATTTTATGTGAATAGAATGACCTGAAATTCAGGTCAAAACGTCGGCATAAATAAATATTTTTTTGTTTATTCATGTTTTTCTTTGCTCACCGCTTTCCCCCGACTATCTTCTCCAATCAATAATGTTAAGTAAGTCGAAGATGTAATCTACGGTCAACTATCTATACCTCCTTACTCAAGTTTATATTGTATTTATTACTATAGTATTTTACTGACATATTTTATTAGTTTAATTTTTAAATTATTATTAAATTAAAATATTTATATTTCGTATTTATTTTTTAGTGGTTGTTATCTTGTTTAACAAAAAAACAAGATAACAACTCGATAAAAACAAGAGCAAACTTAGCCCTGATGAAGGGTAGAAATTCTTGCCGGAACTTTGGTACTAATAAATAAACAGCAGAATACGTAATAGTGGATTGCCCCGCCTTCTCCAGGGAATACATTTACGGATGGAAGAAGGTGGTGGGCCCAACACACTTCACAATGGGAAGGACTCGACTACCCAACATCGGCGAGCCACCAGAAGAAGATGAAGCTGACCCAGACTGAGACCAGGAGAGCTGGACCAGCCTGGTAACTGCAGGAGGCACCCAGACAGATTCGCATCAGAAGGGCCTACCGAACGGATGAAGATCATTGGGAGCAGTGGCATGCGCAATCCCAGCGCGAACTACCCCACTGCTCCCGCACCCCGTATGCCAGAAATGGCAAGGGAGGGGGATAAAAAAAAAGAAAAGAAAAAAAAAAGGTACTAATAAATAATGTGTTACTTATTTGTTTTTTTACTGACCGGATCATCAATCATCTTCTCATATTGTATACATTATTGAATTTTTTTTTTCCATTTTTTTTTCTGTAAATGAAATGGATGGACACTTACTAATACTTATTACCGTTAGTCGTGGCAGATTGTATTATTACCCTTCAATTAATATATTTCTATCATAAAAAGACTAATTATACATGGTTTTAAATACCAGGATTGTAAAGACAAATTTATTTATTTCTAGAGGAGATATATTGCATTTTAGTATCATATTTTCTTATGTAAATATTCAGATTTTCTTTATTATGGTATTATTATGTTGTCAATTTAATGTGTAAAATAAAAAATTAAACTAAATTTTTGAATAGAAGTAGTAGCTCATATGAATTACTGTATCACATGAGATGAATTTTTCTTTAAAGCTAACAAATTTATATCTTCTTTTAATTTTCGGGTTGTTAGGCCTATTGCTTCTCAAGGAAGTTCCATCATATCGCTATCTTCCGTCTAGCTACTTCCGCCCAACTATGGTTCGCGATAAAACTAAGAATACATTTTGCGTAATTCTCTAAAATTATGTGATTGATAAAATTAATGGTAATAATAAATGGCATTAATAAGTCTTGGACTAAGTATTACACATATGCCACCGTTT
>NW_027112534.1:142747-144188 GCF_000696795.3 Halyomorpha halys
CTAAATCTGGACAAACGACTGACTTGGAATTCTCATACAAGACTAAAAAGACAGGAAACTGCTCGTCGATTCCGACTATTACAACATTTACTTGACAAACTTCCAATCCATTACAAAATACTGATCTACATGACTATTATAAGGCCTATTTGGACATACTGAGTTGAGCTATGGGGCTCCACTAAACCATCTAATTCCTCTCGAATCCAATCCTTATAGTCCAAAATCCTTCGTAAAATCCATAATGCTACTTACTTTGTCACAAATCAAATCATCCATAAGGACCTCAATGTCCCCTATGTTGCTGATTTGGCCAGAACCAGATACCAATCCTTCCATAATAAACTTCCAAATCACCCAAACCAACTCGTTTCTAACCTGACTTTTCCTTCACTACCTAATAATCCTCCTAGACGTCTGAAAAGAAGATGGCCTCGAGATCTTCTCCTTTAGAAATGTTTTTAGAGTTCTATCAAAGGGTAGATTCTCCACATGTTTTTATCATGTCATAATATCACTTACAGCAAATATACTTGATGTGTATATATGTATAAGTTAAGTATCGGCGAAAGCCAAATGTCAAAAAAAAAGAAGAAGGAATAAGATAAAACACGTGTGAACTGCTTTAACATAATATCTTTATTGGGTTCAGTACATCTCTTTATATACATGCGATCAGCTCATCTCCTTAGCTGTAACTCCTCCCCACTAGTTTACGAACAATCCACGTAAACTTCAACTATACAATAAATTAATATAAAATACAACAAAAATAACTATTTACAATAACGTATATACAATAAGGAAAGCAAAAGATAGACACTCCTCATAAGCGCTTATTACAAAATAAAGTAAGGCAAAACAATAATAAAATCATGAACTTATAAAAAAAAAAAATGAAATGTAATTTATTCAGTACATCGCCATAATCAAAGATAAATTAAGAAAAGATAACACAACAGATAAGTTGAGATGAGGACACTCCGGATTACTCTTGCGCAGGTGTTTCGGTTAGTGGGACTTTAAGTTGTTCAATATGAACGGTCCTGCGCTTTTTGGGTTCTCTAATGATCTCAATAGTTACAACATTAAGTTCCCTTATTATTATCACCCTGAATGGTCCCTCGAATCGCTGTATCACCTTACACCTGTTTGATCCCTACTTTCTACATACAATTGTCCCAATTTTAATCATTCCCTTCCTATCTGTGAGGATTAAATTCTCCCGAGCTACTCTCTTGGTTTTTTCCCTCTTCAATTTTCCCCGGACTTTTTCCCATAGCACCGAATGATTGTATGCCGCAATTGCTTTTGGCATTGCCACGTCCGGTTCCAGCCCTTGGTCTGCCTGATACAACCGAAACGGATCGCTCAGCGTTCCGTGAAGCCGCTCTACGCCTCCTCTACTTTTGGGGTGTCCTGGTGTGTTGAGGTGCCATAT
>NW_027112534.1:144906-146948 GCF_000696795.3 Halyomorpha halys
ATTAATGGTAATAATAAATGGCATTAATAAGTCTTGGACTAAGTATTACACATATGCCACCGTTTCTTCAATACACCTTTTTTTTTTTTTTTTTTGTTTAGGTTTTGAATTTTTCATTTACGCAGTTATAGCATTATCAATTATCATAATTCGGAATATATCGGTCTTTCTGAGAAAGAGACCGTTATATATATTTTTTTCGGATATTGTATTTTAATTATTTGAACTACTTTGTATTATTAAATGAAAAATGAACTTCAATATTGGCCGCTAACTTAATATGATTGCACGGAATACATTTACAAACAAATACTTATATAAATAAAACTAAATTTCCAACTAAATAAAAACAAATATAACAAATAAAGAAAATTTATATAAATAAAATTATATAATACTTTCAAATATATATAACTTTTATATCAAACATTTATTAAGTACATCAATAAGTGATATTTAAACGAGGATTGGCAGAGAAAAATCAGTATGAAATTGATCAACAGAGAAATGATTTCAAAGAACAGATCAAGAATACATGGAATTTGTTTTTAAATATATTAATATTTGAGAAATTCATTAATTAATACTTCCTTTTATTTTTTTCTTAAACATTTTTCTTCAAGATTATATTACATATAATTTTAACATTTTGTTTATATATGAAACAATAATGTTTCATATATAAGTTATATTTGGAATGTAGATATTAGTAATGTTAACACTAAAACTCCCTGATCGACAAAGCAGAATGTATATATTGTTCCGTATTACCTGGCCAAAACAAAAATAATCACAAAAAATAGAAACAAAACACGTGTTTTTTATTGCAAAGAAACGAAAACAACACTTCTAACTAACTTAGAGTTAGTCTCTCTTTTTTTGTTTAACACACTGCCCAAAAACAGCTGTTTTAATTAAATAATAATTTCAATTATAATCAATCAATCAGATTGAGCCCACAGAAGGGCCACCCAGGGTGATTAATTTACATTGACATTTCTGGATCTGGTGTGTCCTCTCTCCACTACACAGATTTTCTAGGGCTTCTCGGCACATGATGGTGTTGGAACTGCCGGTGTCACTAGGTCCCTCACTTCTGCTATCACTTTTATAGGCAGACCGCCGCTCTTCTCCCTCACATTATAATTCAGCAGTGTGTGGTCGGGTTGGGCATATTTCTTGGCCGTTGGTATTCTATACGAGTACACCATGGTTCTTCTACTTCCATTCGGGCCTCTACCTCTCTAGCGCTTGCTTCTATGAGATCTTGAGCAATGTCCACAAACGAGCGGTTTCTCGGCATTCCCTCTTTAGTCCCCAGTGCTTTTGCCAAATGAATCTTCAGTACCGTGGATTGGACCTAACATCTCGCTGAATTTGTCTTGAATTCTGTTATAGCGTGCTAGGAGTTCTGCGGCATACTGACCATTACACTGTCGGTTTCTTCGTTTCTCTGAACATCATGAATATATCCTCCTCTGGGGTCCACCGTCCTCCTCCGAATGCCTTTGTTGTCCTCGTTAATTTTTCTTTGATGACCTTCCAGGAGGTCTCTTCATCTGCCTGAATCTGATTAAGGATACTTCTCTTTACACGGCAGACTACCACTGCTTTCAGTGCTTTTGCATCCTCGTTGTCCAATAGATGCTCCGACATCTTCGCTTCTATTCGCCCCATTAGGCGATCGCCCCCTTTTAAAAAATGATTTAATTCCCCGGTCTCTCCGGTGAATTTTTCTAGGTCCGATACCGCCTTTCTCAGGTCCTGGGCAGTTGCCGCACGGACCTTGATCCATTCTAGCGTCGTGGCATGAAATTGCGCTAAAGAGACTTGTTTATTGGTTGAATCACCTGCAGAAGTGGGTTGGCAGCTGCTTGAGTTTGGTTGAATGCAGCTTGAGGTTCGTTGTTTTGGTTCATATTCTCTAGGTTCAGAACTGCTTTTCTCACTAATCCGTTACTGGTCATAATTCAAAGAGAACGAAGAAGAGACGTGGGCTGGGGTGAACCAATGGAGATCAACGCACAACAGATACGGAGAAG
>NW_027112534.1:148307-150570 GCF_000696795.3 Halyomorpha halys
AATCAGGCACTTTGGGCTCAAATTATCGGGGGAGAAATCATCGTTGGGGCAGAAGCAAATAAATTTTTTATGCCACACGATCTCCAGGGAAGGAGTTAAACCCGACGCAGATATAGTCACAGCAATACAGAAGATGGAAATGCCTAGGGATGTAAAGGGAGTGCGGAGGTTGCTGGGAACTTTAAATAATTATCGGAGATTTGTGCCAGAAATGCCTGAGTACCTTGTCCCACTCAACAATCTTTTGAAGAAATTTCTGCCTTTCTTCAAAAGATTGTTCAAAAGTTGATCATCACTACGATTGTGGAAGACAATATCAGGCGGTGCATGGAGAAGTTGCAGCAGGAGCCAGTGCTTGCTTTCCCAGACTTCACCCGGCAATTCAATATCACCACAGATGCGAGTGAGTACGCGCTGGGAGCGGTGTTGTCTCAAGAGGGTGACGGAGGAGATCGCCCAGTTGCGTACGCCAGTAGGCGCCTGACAGAGACGGAGACCAGATACAGCGCACTGGAACCAGAGCTCTTGGGATAGAGTAGGCTGTTGACCACTTTAGGCCCTATGTGTTTGAAAGAAGGATTAGAGTACACACTGACTACAGGCCCTTGCAATGGGTGGGAAAGTTGAAAGAGTCTTCAGCCAGGATTACGCGTTGGAATGAGCTTATTGGACAGTATAATATGGAAATTGTTTATAAACCAAGAAAAGAAAATGTAGTACCTGATTGGTTGTCACGAGCAATAACAGTAAATGCAGAAGAGGAGGCTGGGGAAACGTCCGGTGTGATGAGACTGTTTCTGCGGGAATGGACGCCTGGAGAGGAAGAAAAGTATGGAACAGAAAAAGATGATAGGGAAGAATCGTCGAATATTGACAGTTCGGAAGAAGAAATACCAGAAGTCATAGAGGAAACAGATGAAATAATTAACGACAAGATTAGACAAATTATTTGGAAGACGAAAACCGCCGGATTGACAAAAATTAAACATAGTGAATACGGGAGAAGTAAAATAACGACGATCTGGACACAGCCAGGCGTGAAAAAAGACCAAATCCGTAAAGCGTTGAATAATGCTTCGAAACCTGGAGAAAATTATCACTTTTAAGTTGGGAATAAAACTGTTTGGGAGAATATCATGCAGCTATGGCGTGTTGAACTGATTGGAATGGACAGGATATTTATCCGTTGCAAACTAATGGTGGAAACCCTTTTGGAAGAAGAGCAACAACGAGAAATCACTCTAGCGTATCATCAGGGTAGGACTAATCACCGTGGGATCTCTATGCAGGCCTTTAAGAGAAGATACATTTGGTGGGGGATGAGGAAGACTATATCGGAGATTGTAGGAAACTACGAGGTTTGTTTACGCACTAAATACGACAGACATCCGCCTAAAGGTAGACAGGATTTCCAGAGTTCACCTCTTCAGATTCTGGCAGAGAAATTGACAATGCCATGATTCGAAAGGAAATGAAGGACCTTGACGTAATATTGTATCTCAACACTCCAGGGCACCCCAAGAGTATAGGAGGCATATAGCGGCTTCATGGCACGTTGAGTGACGATCTTCGATTATATCAGGTCGACCAGGGACTAGAACCAGACGTGGCTATGCATAAGGCGATTGCAGCTTATAATCATTCCATACATGCAGTTACGGGGTTTTCACCCTTTGAGGTCCTCTTTGGGCTTCACGGACACCGGCGGGACTATAAGAGCACGACAGCTGACGGGGATGAAATACTGAATAATTACATAAATCGAAGAAAGGTATGGGAAAAAGCACGCGGAAGAATCGAAAAGGAAAAAACCAAAAGGGTGGCGAAGGAAAATCTAAAGGTCACAGACAGGATAGGAGATATCAAAATTGGGACGACCGTATATAGAAAGTTGAGTTCTAACAGGAGTAAGGATATACAGCGATACGAGGGCCCATTCAAGGTGATCATTAGGGAGAATAATGTAGTTACGATAGAGAGTATCCGAGAACCTAAAAACAGGCGAACAGTCCATATTGAACAATTAAAACTTCCGGCAATGATAATATAGGGACTAGACTATTCTGACTAAAAGAATTTTTTTTTTCATTCATTCATTTAAACAACCAACCTCAAGCTGCAGTCAAGAAAACTCGAGCTTCAGTCAACCAAGCTTTAGCAGCTGACAACCCACCTCCAAAGGTTTACCAGATAACCATTACCAGAAGTATCTTTAGCGCAATTTCATGCCACGACGCTAGAATGGATAAAGGTCCGTACGGCA
>NW_027112534.1:156431-156676 GCF_000696795.3 Halyomorpha halys
GTCAGTATGCCGCAGAACTCCTGGCACGATATAGAAGAATTCAAGACAAATTCACCGAGATGTTTGAGACGATCGAAGTACAGGGTCGAATGCAATTCCTATCCATGGTAGTGAAGATTCAGTTGGCAAAAGAACTGGGGAAGAAAGAGGGCATGCCGAGAGACCGCTCGTTTGTAGAAATTGCTCAAGATCTCATAGAAGCAAGCGCTAGAGAGTTAGAGGCCCGAATGGAAGTAGAAGAACCA
>NW_027112534.1:156726-158338 GCF_000696795.3 Halyomorpha halys
GTGTCTCAAGAGGGTGATGGAGGAGATCGCCCAGTTGGGTACGCAAGTAGGCGCCTGACAGAGACGGAGACCAGATACAGCGCACTGGAACGAGAGCTCTTGGGAATAGTGTGGGCTGTTGACCACTTTAGGCCCTATGTGTTTGGAAGAAGGTTTAGAGTATACACTGACCAGAGACCCTTACAATGGGTGGGAAAGTTGAAAGAGTCTTCACCCAGGATTCGGAAGGAGCTTCTTGGACAGTATAAATAACGGCAAGATGAGACAAATTATTTCGAAGACGCAAACCACCGGATTGACCAAAATTAAGTATAGTGAATGCGGGACGAGTAAAATAACGACGATCTGGACACAGCCAGGCGTGAAAAAAGACCAAATCCGTAAAGCGTTGAATAATGCGGGGGATGAAGAAGACTATATCGGATATTGTAGGAAACTGCGAGGTTTGTTCACGCACTAAATACGACAGACATCCGTCTAAAGGAAGACAGGCGAAGACACCTACTACAGATGCACCGCTGAATGATTTACAAATTGACACATTTACATGGAAAGGGTACAAATGGGTGACTATGATTGACCTCTTCAGTAAGGTGGCAACGGCGCACCAGGTGCAGGACAGGTCTTCGGAAGCAGTGTTGGCAGCTCTCCGCTTGTGGTTTCAATTCTACGTAGTTCCAGAGCGCTTCTCTTCAGATTCTGGCAGAGAATTTAACAATGCCATGATTCGAAAGGAAATGAAGGACCTTGACGTAAAATGGGATCTCAACACTCCATGGCACCCCAAGAGTTGAGGAGGCATAGAGCGGCTTCATGGCACGTTGAGTGACCATCTTCGATTATATCAGGTCGACCAAGGACTAGAACCAGACGTGGCTATGCATAAGGTGATTGCAGCTTGTAATCATTCCATACATGCAGTTACTGGGTTTTCACCATTTGACGTCCTCTTTGGGCTTCACGGACACCGGCGGGGATGAAATACTGAATAATTACATTGCTCGAAGAAAGTTATGGGAAAAATCACTCGGAAGAATCGAAAAGGAAAAAAACCAGGAGGGTGGCGCGGGAAAATCTAAAGGTCACAGACAGGATGGGAGATATCAAAATTGGGACGATCGTATATAGAAAGTTAAACAGGGGTAAGGAGCTACAGCGATACGAGGGCCCATTCAAGGTGATAATCATGAGGGAGAATAATGTAGTTACGATAGAGAGTATTCGAGAACCTAAAAAGCGGTGAACTGTCCATATTGAACAATTAAAACTTCCGGCAATGATAATATAGAGACTGGACTGTTATATATAATATGATATATGTAATATCACCTCAACTTGAAATGTAGTTATTTATTTAATTTTTTAAAGTTGTTTTTTAGTTTATTTGTGACTTTTGTATTTTAAGTTGTTCATTTTATTGTACCAGAAATCCTTTTCTTTATTTTTAAGTTTAATTTATGTATATAGTGTTTACTTTTGATCAACTTCTGAGTTTTTGTATATTGGTATAGGATTTTTTTTTTTTATTGTATATAATTTTCCATATTTTTTCTATATATGTTATATTCTACAGTATAAGTTTACGAGGATTGTTCGTAAACTGGCGGGGGGG
>NW_027112534.1:158388-162314 GCF_000696795.3 Halyomorpha halys
AAATATAGTAACTTTAATTTTTTGGCTACATTAGCATCATATATGTTCAGGTTTTTTGTATCAGTTTTGTAATAGATAGTATTTTTAATATTTTTTTGTACTAATAGCCAAAATTATTCTTTTATTTTTGGCTATTTTTCATTTACTAATATCATAGTATTTTGAAAATCAAAGCTTGATTATTGCTATGAAAAATATTTATGAAATAAATATATTTATAAGAAAGATTTTCCTCAAAAGTAACTAATATAAAGTGACATAATATAATAAAAAAAATTATGAAGATGATGGTCAGGGTTGCGGTCAAAAAAGAACAAAATAGTTTTCAGATATTTATTTTCCGACGTTTCGCCCCACTTTGCAGGGCTTCATCAGAGCTTAACGGGACATTCCGTTTGTTAAACCTATTGTCTTGAACAGCCCCGATGAAGCCCTGAAAAGTGGGGCGAAACGTCGGAGAATAAATATCTGAAAACTATTTTGTTCTATTTTTACCTCAACCCTGACCATCTTCTTCATATTTTAAATTAAATTAAATTTTACGATCAACTATTTTTATATATATGTATAAAACAAATTAATTTATATTTAATAGTCTTTACAGCCAGGGAAAAAATAAATGATGATCATTTGATACAGACAAGGAGGAATTTAACAGAAGACAGAGAAGGGAGCATTACGGATGACGATGAAGTATTAATGAAGGATCCATTCGTCTTGTGCGGTGCAGAGATAAGGCGGGCAGGAGTGAGTTTAGGAGGATCCTGGCTGAATTAAGGATTTAACTCTGGATTAGGCGCCTGATTCATTGAAACATACGTAGTAAATCCCAAATTAAGGTCTCCTTTATTTTTATTTTATTTTGTTTATTAATATTTACACTATTATCTATCATTAAGATATATCTAGTAAATTTGATGTAAGATCACAATGCTATGAAACAGGCATGTAAAGAAATTATTCATTCATAGCACTGTTATAATATTTCTATATTAGCAGGTCTAGAGGCCATCTTTTTTTCAGGTGCTTCGGAGGATTGTCAGGAATGGAAGATTAGAAACCAGTGGGTTTGAATGGTTAGGGAGTTTGTAATGTAATGCTTTATATCTGGTTCGATCTAGATCGGTAGCATATAGAACATTAAGGTCTTTATGGATGAGTTTATTTGTGACAAAGTAAAGATATTTTGGATTGTAAGGATTGGAGAGAGAGTGAGGAATTCAAGGGCTTAGTGGAACTCTAAAGCTCAACTCCGTAAGTCTAGATAGGATTTATTATAGTTGATTCTGTTATTTGATATCTATTATTTGATATTATAGTTGATTCTGTTAGTATTGTTTTGGATATTTTTTAATAATTTATTTATTTTTATTTACAACTGTATACATATACACAGGTTTAGGTTTACGGTAACTAGAAAAAAAACGAAGCGGGGAGGGTCAGGCGGGGAAGGTTATATACACATCAAGTAAATTTGCTGTTAGTTATATTATGACATGATACAAACATGTGGAGAATCTGCCCATTGATAGAACTCCAAAAACGTTTCTAAAGGAGAAGATCTCGAGACCATCTTCTTTTCAGACGTCTAGGAGGATTATTAGGTAGTGAAGGAAAAGCCAGGTTAGAAACAAGTGGATTTTGGTGGTTGAGAAGTTTATTATGGAAGGAACGTTATCTGGTTCTGGCCAAATCGGCAACATATGGAACATTGAGGTCCTGATGGATGACTTGATTTGTGCAAAGTAAGGAGCATAAAGGTTTTTGGACTGTAAGGATTGGATTCAGGAGGAATTTGATAATCATGTGTTTTAAAATGAAAAATCGATTGTGTAGCATATGTTTATATTGTTTAAAAAGCATATGTTCTGTTTTGTTTTTTATAATATAAAAATAAATAATACACTTTGTGAGTCTCTTGGTATGCACACACATCGGCTTTTATGCTTCTTCCTTCTACATCATCTTAGTGGCCAGCAGTCGGCCATCTTTGACAGCTTAGTAATTTTCTTCACGGCGGGCGGACCAATGACCGGTTTCATCCCAAGATTTTCAAGTGTTTGGAACATCCATCCAATTTACTTATTGTATTTGTTATTTTTTCCAGTTGTAAATCACATTAAATAAATAAATTAAAAAAAATATTACTTTTTTTCATATAGCCTTTATCGTCTAATAATACTTAAACTATACACATGATTTATTTTTCCTTATTGTTAGTTATTTTGTTTAATCATGTTATAATTCCTTTTATTCATTATGGTTGTTACCTTGTTTTTTGTTCTTAGTCCTGATGGAAGCTTTAAATTGTGGCTGAAATGTTGACACTAGTTGTTGTTGTTGTTGTCTGGGGCTTTAGGGCGTAAAACCCTGAGGTCAATAACGCCCATATTTCGTGCTTTATAATTCTATTTCATTTATATGTATAATTCTATTTCACTTTATTTTTCTCTTTAAATAATTTCGAAAAAAAATAAAATTAAATAATTACTTCTTTTGGTATTTTTTATTACGTATAACAGATTTTCTGGTTTAAATTTTATTCAAAAGGCTATTCCTTTTTAAGAAAACTAAGAACATTTCCACGTTCTTCTGGTCATCATTCAGAGCATCCGATACACTCGGTCCTACTCCCAATCTACTCAGGTTCGCGGAATAGAAATGACATTCCTCAAATATGTGACTGATCGTAAGTACACTGTTGCAGTATTGACATTCATGTTGAAGTTTCCTTCAAATATGAATAGGCAAATTACTGTAATAATAAGTTTACTCAATAATAAGAAAAAATCAATTTAATTAAGATAAGAAAAAAAAAACAGAAGACATAACTGTTGAGTAAACATCTTATTTATTTTTTGGAAGATTGAAAATTCAGTGGAAAGCTGTGAGAAGTGGAGTGGTGAGGCTATTGCATGTAATTCAGCTGTATATACACTGTATAATTTATGCAGTTTTATTTTATGGGTTGAGTTATTTGTGATGAAAGAGGACGCTGTAGATTCGTTAGATTTTGATCCATCAGTATATAT
This sequence comes from Halyomorpha halys, assembly GCF_000696795.3. Taxonomy (NCBI): domain Eukaryota; kingdom Metazoa; phylum Arthropoda; class Insecta; order Hemiptera; family Pentatomidae; genus Halyomorpha; species Halyomorpha halys. Next base: position 161,421 of record NW_027112534.1, read on the forward strand.
AAAAAAAGGATCAGGAATATTTTGACAAAGACGTGAGAACCTAGTTCTATATTCAGTAGGTGACGTACTACCTTTGGGAAATCGGGATAATTGGAGCATTGTATTTGGTAGACTGTGTGTCCATGGAGGATTAATGACTTCCGGGATGTACAGAAGTATTTCTTTAAAGAACTCAATAGCAGTATGTGTTCTTTCTGTCAACGGGAGTGTTGAATTTATTTTATTTCTAAAAATATTTGAATATTTAGGTTTGAAGATGTATTTATGCGTAGGGTGATCGTTTTGAGGGTATAATTTTGAAATACAGTTTATCGCCAGTTTTTCCTTCTGTATTAAAGAGGAGGTTGACCAGCTTCAGAACACAGACTAAGAATAGGGCTAGTTCAAAAAGCGCCTTGTAACGAGAGGGAGCAAACGGTGCGACCACAACTCACCGAAGCTCTCAAATTTACTTAATACTTCTTTTTGTTAAAGACATATTGTAATTTTTATATATTAATAATTGCTGTACATAATACTTAGCAATATCTGTACAATGAATAATAAATGATAACAATGCAATGCACGAACCTATCTCAAGCTGACATGTACCGACCGCTTCTCGGTCACAGCCGCATGGACTAGGCCTATAAATAAGGGACTCTAAATACCCAATTCGATCTTATATCCACATCCTTACCTGCGTCTAGACATGGCACTGGTGGCGTACACACTGCTTGAGATAGAGAAGTTATTGCCAATCTACACTCGCAAAAGTTGTTTTTTCGGTACGCTTACCCTAGACGACTGCCTATTTCCGCTCCTTCTCTCCAGCAATCTTAGTCCGTCCGTTTCATCTCATGAACTATGATTGTAACCTAATCCTTAACGGTTACACTGGTCCGTCCGCTTCAT
>NW_027112534.1:166159-167647 GCF_000696795.3 Halyomorpha halys
TTTTTTCATTGTTTTACAACGTTTCGGGACTATTGTCCCATATTCATGCACCTTAATTATCCCATAGATAATAATTTATTTTAATCAACAACTTTCATTCATGTCATATTTGAGTATATGTAAGTCATATAATTATATTTCCCATTACATATGGAGTCAATTGAGGATTATATCAAAAAACGGTTCATTAAGTTCCACTCCCAGTTGCCGACAGTTAAAGGAGCAGTGACTTACAACCTGGGAAACCCAACCTCACCCCGAAGACTGAAAGCCCAGACTGCTGCCGGACATTCTTTTATAAATTTTTAATAAATATAAAATTAATTCATATTCACACAACCTCTATTAACTTTTTTTTTTTTCGGGCAAGACTCCCATTGGTGTCCTATACTGCCTAACCGTGGTTGGGGGTCAAAGTTTTTCATTTTGTGGGACCGCCACTCAATGAAAAAAGTCAACGCCCCAGGCCGAATTCGAACCGGCACCGCCAATAGACATCAAATTGGTAAAGACTGTGTCTGAACCACTGAGCTATGGGCGGCCCCTCTATTTACTTATTATTATTATTCATTTTATTTATTCAATATTACTTTTTTTTTCTCTTTTCTTCTCTCTTTCCTTTTTCAAATTAACTTGTTTCTTTTTACTATTAGATGGCAATTGTTTGTTTTTTTTAAGTGTACCAATATCATTATTTTTTTATATTAATTTTACTTTCCTCTTATATTAAGAAGCATTATTCTTATCTATTTATTTTATTATTAGTTTTTTTCATTTAATAAGAACATTGTATATAGTTAGGGGTGTCATTTTTATGACTATAGCTCCTCATAATCTACTGTTAAAAATATATATATCGATATAAGTTATATCAACCATGTAAGGCCCACCAGGTCGTTCTGGTATAAAAGTAAAACAACAAAAATAATTAGATATAAAACATAGACCATATTTACCCCATATTTCTATTAGTTTCAAGTTCACTATTGAAATCATGTCATACATATTATACCATGGTTGAAAATTATATTACACCACATTGCTTAATACATAAGTAATTGATAAAAAAAAAATCCAGATTTTAATTAATTTTCATTTTGTACATATGTTTAATAAATAGATTTTCATGTGTATATTACTTTTTTGTTCTTATTTCTATATTACTTTTCGATAATAGCCTTTATCTTCTTATAATACTCATATTATTCATTTCTTTTGACACTATTTATGTGTCTATAGTTTTAGTTATTTTCTTATTTAATATTAGTAGAGGGAATATGGGGGAGCTGGGGCGTTTTTTTGTGGAGGGAGTTCCTCGACTTGCCACCAGAGTGCAGGGTTGTTAGTTCAGACGGTGACCGATAGATAGCAGCACCATCGGCTAGTAGAGAGAAAATGGGGGAGCTGGGGCGTCGATTTGGGCAGCCAATCAGAAGCCAGCATTTTGATGACGTCACACATGGCGGGAGATTTGAATTCAAATATTCG
>NW_027112534.1:167697-169368 GCF_000696795.3 Halyomorpha halys
TTCTAGTCCGCCCGCTTCAACTCGGCAACTAGAACTGTTACTCTACCTCAGACTCTCTTACCCAGACCTCCTCTACCTGCGTCGATGTCCAGGGCTCATCCTCTGACACGGCCATTCCTAACTTACTAATGAATACGCCTTGTTGAGGGCCTTCTGTAAAGTAGATATCAGGCTGGAGAACCGCCTAAGACCAGACAACCCCAACAGCCGGTTGCGATACGTATCCCTGTATGATGAACCGCATCTAGTCTGGCAAGGATTCGGTGTCTAGCAGAGCCGTAAATGAAACATCCATAGTCCATCTTTGAGCATATCAGAGTCTGGTATAGTTTGATAAGTGTGTGTCTGTCTGAGCCCCAAGATATGCCGCTAAGAAAACATAATATATTTAATTTTTTTATTGCATTGGATTTTAATGTTGAGATGTGCGTTTTCCAATTTAGTTTTCGGTCAAATATCATCCCCAGGAATCTGTGGTTATTTGTGTGGTGTATCAAAGAAGGGCTGAGAACACAGCCCTGTGGGACTCCCCTACTCTGTTCGTGGTCAACGGAAAATTCGCATCCTATTTGTACTCTGAAGTGGCGATGTGAAAGAAATTGTTTTAAGTATTTGTTGACACTAGTAAATAGATTCTACATGTCCTTCACTGACCGCACCCCCTCCCACCAACCATCTTCTTCTTATTTGAAATTGATGTATTTCTACTGCATCTCATATTTCATAATTTTATAAATATTTGTCACCAAACCTTTTAGGGGATTGATTCCGCTCAAACGATACGATCCCAAGATTTTTGAGATAGAGTATTTTGTCGAACATACATTGGATATTAACAATGTTACTATTTTTTTTTTGTTCTTTTTCTTCCCAGAGAAAATTGGAGATATTTGTTTCTTTCTGCTATTGACTTTCGAACAGAGAGAAGAAAATTTGATAAAGGACTCGAGTGAATTTTCCTTAAATGGATTACGAAGCAGACGGTAGGAAAAGTCATACGGAAAATCTAATTACTTCCTCTTTCCTATTTCTATGTCCATTGAGAGTACTTAAATTAGATTTTCCATTTTTTTTTTATTTAAAAATTCAATTTACAAAAAGTTAATAATTTCTATAGTTATAAGTGATAAATAATTTTTTGTTAAGTAAATTATAAATTTTTGGCATTTTATAATTATCAATAATTGCAGGGTACTCAAGAGACAAATAGAACTAGTCACTTTTGAAATAACGCTTCTATTAAATGAATTGAAGGTTTATTTTGTGAAATATTATTTCTAAAAAAAATTTTAGGATTCAGAAAGGTTCATTCAATGAACAAATATGCAGTGTGTAGAGTTACAAAGGACTATGTTGAAAAAAAAAAAAAATCAGAAAAAATGTCTCTTGTTAGGTCGGGAACTTTCTGAAACCACCATCGTACTTTTATATTTTATTTCTTTAGTCCTGTTATTTTACTTATGTATTTAATTACCTTCAGATACGTTATAAACCCCCACTTTTCAGGCAAAACTAACCCCAGATGGTTGTTGGATAAAGCTGACTGGTTTCAATTTACTTCATTATTTACTCCACCACAACACTCTCCTTATGATTTGGGCATTGAAGAAGGATGTAAAGCTATTACTGACAGCATCATAAATGCCGCTAAAGCATCGATTCCGATTACTT
>NW_027112535.1:0-2045 GCF_000696795.3 Halyomorpha halys
ATTTTTTCGATCTAAGCAACGTAAATATTAAATTAAAAATTACTCACGTTTATAGATTTGGATTAAAGTTATTTAATCGATCTAAACAACGTTAATATTAAGTTAAAATTACTCACGTTTATAGATTTGGACATAAGTTATGTATGCCATCTACAGCAGAGCTGGTATTGCTGAGCATTCTTAGATATTGATGAAAGTTATTATTTGGTTCATGAAAGTTGATATTTTTTTTTATGAGGTGTAGATAGTTGACCGTAGATTACTGATTGAAGAAGTTGGTCGGGTCAGCAAAGAACAACATAAATGAAAAACAAAACAATATTTATTTTATGCCGACGTTTCGACCTGAGTTTCAGGTCTTCATCAGGGAGTCTAGCGGAGAAGGTAAGCTGAGGGGTAGTGTGATAAATAGAATTAATAAATATAGAATTTAAAACAGAATGTCCTGCAGCAGCCTGGTCTTCAGTCTTCGGGTTGAGGTTTGGTTTCCCAGGTTGTAGATCATTGCTCCTTTAACTGTCGGCAACTGGGAGTGGAACTTCGTGAAACCTTTTTTATGTAATCCTCTATTGACTCTATTTCTAATTCCCGTTGCAATTGGCTATTTCTTATGAACCAAGGATTTACCGTGATTCTTTGGACTTTATTTTGAAAAGAAATCGTTGAAGTATTCAAAGTACCAAAAAAATAAACAAATTAGGATGTGAGATTCTCAACGAATTTGTTCGAATTTTCTTACCTTATTTTCTCTAATAGTGAAAAAATGTTTGAGGTTGGGCAAGATGGCTCGTGATCGAACTTAATTCAGTAGATTGTGTATCAGTTATCAATTTATCCTGGTAAAAATTTCAGGAATTAATAATAAAATTTGTTTTTTTAAAATCATCTATTAATTGTTATCTACATTTTACTTAAGCACAAAGTAATTACTCGCAAATTTTTTATTATTACTTACAGATTATACATAAAGTGAATGAGTAAAAATAAAAAATTAGTATCTCAAACGCAGTGTTTCAAAAAAATTATAACTTTACTCAATTGTATCTCTTTCTTCCTCATCCCCTAGAAGATTCTAGTAAGTGTGTGTCAATGTCATGTCGCCATCCAAGTTTCAAAGTCAACTTTCCTAGTGGAATATAGAATATAATAGTTTTAAACTATTCGTTGTTGTTACGCGTTTTCGTTGAACGTATAGCTCATAAGTCATCCTTATATCGAATGAGAGTCCTAAATATTGTTTTTTTTTTCCTTCTGAAAGGGTTTAATTTTAAATTAAACAATAGAAAAAGTATTGTGTTTGTGGCTAAAGGTGGTGTATTGTTATTTGTTGTTAAAAATGGTAAGTTATTTTGAAGAAGGGTCTATGTGCTTAATTACCTAAAATGGTCCAATATGGTTTTTCTTTTAAATGACAAGACTAAATATTTTAAAATTTATAAGACTCTGCCTGCTTCAAACAAACACACTTTACCTGATAATGCTGTTACTTAGTGGATTATTTATTCTAAACTAACCTAATTTTTTTTTCTTAAATAATAAAGTTTTTTTACATTTAATAATTTTATCATAAAAATTCTTCAAGAGAACCGGACTCTATAATGATGTCAACAATAGTAGCGGGTTCCAGGTTGACTCGAGTACTCTCCTAGATAAGGACGAAATACAATCTAAACGGTATGACGAGAGGTCACAGTAATGCTGGGCTACGTGCTAGGGTGCATGCAGCTTCGCTGGGCGGGCCCTCACTCTGCTGGCGAAAGTTCGAGTTATAAGTGGGGCTGATCTAGAAAGCTGAGAATTTTAATACTAAGAAAAGGTTCTAATACAATAAAAAAACCACAAAATAAATTTCCATAAATATTACATAAAAAGATAAAAATAAATTTATATATGAATAATTAATATAAAGTAAATATCTTTATTATTTCTAGTGAATCTTTATATTCTGTTGTGTCGTCATTGCAGGAAAATAATGTTGTTAAAGTTATATATCACCAACTCAAAATAAAAAAAAAATGCGATAATCCATACATGAATTATTAATT
>NW_027112535.1:2095-37903 GCF_000696795.3 Halyomorpha halys
GAATTTAGTAATATATATATATGATATTAATAGATGAAATATGTACATTCCATTAAGCTAATTACTGAAGGAGATAGTTCACTTGTTAGTCCACAGAGGTCCTTCAGTAAGTTAGTCATGTTTTTATAAAGTTTAATTCACAAAAATGAAGTATAGATGAAAGACACTCTTAGTTAAAATGTTCAAATACCTGTAAAAAGTAGCTTAAATATTAAATAAGGAGACATAAATTAATTTATAATGCTAAATTCAATTTGTTTTCAAAACTTTGGGCTTTGGACTTTTATTTTTTGCATACTGTTTATTAGTTAAGTGCCCTATATTTTATATTATATAAATGGTGAAGGGTGAAAGATACATATATATATTTTTTTATATATTACAATTTATATATATTACTCAGTCTGTTGACATTAATAAAAAATGTGGTTAATGAATGATTAAACAAGAGTAGAACCTAGTTTCAAACATTTTTTCTTTACATTTTCTCTTTTAATTGTTTTAGGTACGGGCATTGTAATGAATAACTAATGAAAATTCCCAATCTATTTTAATTAAGTCATTTTAGTAAAAAAAATTGATTTTTCAAAATTCTGTTGTTGTTAGTTCCATGAACCTCTCTTTTTTAACAACTTACATTACTAAATTAGCAAACTGTATTTTGGGAAAATTATTTTCATAATTTTTATTGAAACATAAAATGTTTAATCTTTAGAAATAAAAGAATAATTAAATTAGAAAACTTTAAATATCCCAACATATTAAAATATTTTGGATAATTCCAATAAACAACATCCTACCAGAACAGATTATGATTGAGATGGGATGGGATTGTGCAAGGTTTTGATGTTTTCTGAGTGAGACTATAACTCCACTTTTTCTTCTTTAAAGTTGTTATTTACAAATATTCAGTCACCGCACATTCACACACGCCATACTTTGAATTAAGCTGCATTTTTTTTTATTTAGTAAATACTTAATTTTATTACATGATGTCGTGTACTGCAAAGTTCGTCTATCCTTTCTCCTCGAACAACTTACCATTCTTATGTCCATCTCTAACAGCTAAAACAACAAAAATCAGTAAGAATACTGTTCTATAAGAGATGGTCTGAAAATCTTTCTTGGATAAAGCCTAATTTATTTTCACAGCATATTAATTTATTAAAACATTGTTATAAGAGATAGTTTTTAAGGTCTTTTAAAAAATTAAATAGAGTAATTACTACACCAATCCTCGAAAAATAAAAATGGTTAGAATTCACTGAATAACCAAAATGTTACAATCTTAAGTCATCTAATAAACCTATTTTAATAAACAAAACAAAAAAAGAACAGCAGTGAAACTTCACAATACTTCAGGTAGTAGATGAATAAAAATATATTAATAATCTGTACGTTAAACTAATTCTTCGTACCACGAACCTTTTCACGGAAGGTAACAAAGAGATAAAGCAGTGAAATAGCGAGAGTCACTAAGATTATTTTATCGGAGAAGCATGATAATACGTTTTTAATAAGTAGCAACTACCGCTCCCCCTCGGTCAATAGGAAAACTAATAGCTTCTATAACAAGTCACTTGAGAGAACTGAAATAGTGAATTCCGAGAGGGCCTGTAGTCACTCAACCTTGCAGTATCTTAGCTGATTCCAAATATCTCAAAATAATACACTATGGCTTTGTTTTCTAAACATTCTACTCCGATTATTTTGTTTGCAAAAGGTTTATCTTAAAACAGTTTTAATATTCTTTGATTAAGTTAAAAATATCAATTAATATTTTAGGTGGCTAAGCGAAGGCCCCTCTTCTCCAAATATTTTAGCAGAATTCTCACAGAATGGACATATCAAACCTCAGCTAATTATTTCACTGACTAACAATTTCATATTCGATCAAAATAACACACAAATAAGTTTATATAACTTATTTAATCGTACCAACGTTTTGGGTAGAATTTCTAGTAGTATAACAGCCCAAGAGGAGAAAAAAGGCAGTTATCTCACCCCAATTTTTGATTACTGTAATGAAAACTATGTATAATTAATAGTCAAAATTGATGAGTCCGCCAAGTATAGGTAGGAGTAGAATAAAAGTAGTAGAATAAAAAATGGCAGCTGTTTCAAAGCGATAAAAAAAAAACTAATTTTTTATTCGGAGCTCTATATCTCAAAAAGTAGGAACAAAACAAGAAAACCTAAGAGAACGTCATTTCAAGGAGAGTAAATTTGGTAAAATATGACCCTAATAGAGTTATTTACGTAAAATAGCTTTTTAAAAAGCAACATTTCAAAAAAATGTTATTTGGGACGTACTAAAAGATCAGTAGTAAGTGAATTTATTTTGAAAAATTTATATCTCAAAAACCATTTGACGTACAGATGTCTATTAGCACCCAAATTAAACCTAGTTTAATGAGCTATAAAGTAGTTTATGATATTTATCTTCGTAGGAGTAATAGTTTACATGAAATTTGCTAAAATAAATTGATTTATAGTTGTTCGGACAAATTTTCAATTGCCAAATTTATATTCATATGTGAATATCATAAAAACTAATACCCCTACGAAGATAAGTGTTATAAACTACTTAATAGTAAGTTAAATTTCCTTTATTTTGAGTGTTTGCAGACATATGTGCATCTTATGGATCTAGAGATAAATTTTTTCAAAAATCCAACATTTTATACGAACAACTAGAAATTAACATTTTGTGAGTTTATTTTGTCAAATATCATAAAAACTACTACTCCTACAAAGATAAACATAATTAACTATTTTGTAGTAAATCTAACTGGCTTTAATTTGAGCGCTGGCAGACATATGTATGTCCAATGGTTTCTGAAATAAATTTTTTCATAAATCAAATTTATTGTCCGAACAACTATAAATCAATTTATTTTAGCAAACATAATGAAAACTACTATACCTACGAAAGTAAAGGTCATAAACCTCTTTATAGTCCATTAAACTAGCTTTAATTTGAGTGCTAATAGACATCTGTACGTCGCATAGTTCCTGATAAATAGACTTCTCAAAATAAATTAACTAACTACTAATCTTTCAGTAGATTTTTAAGAAATTTTGCTATATCTCGAGAATTATTTAACGTAAACAGCTCTTTTAGGGCTAATATTTCAACAAATTTACTCTTCTTTAAATAATGTTCTCTTAGATTTTCTAGTGTGTTATGATATATAGTGTAGTTTTTAAGATATATAGCTCTGAATAAAAATCAATGTTTTTTCAAGGTTTTGAAACAGCCGCCATTTTTTATTCCCTCTACCTATACTCGGCAGACTCATCAATTTTGACCATTAATTATACCTAGTTTTCATTAAAGTAATCAAAAATTGGTGTGAGATAACTGTCTTTTTTTCTTTCCGGCTCTTGTACTTCATCAGGGCTGTTAGCTTGAAATCTTACCGCCAAGATTGTGTTTAATTTGAATTATGTAATACATGCGTAATGCAATTTATTAGTTCATGTTTTAGAGGGATCGGAAAAAAAAGTGGTAGCGAAAGGAATGATATGTAAGTATTGACTTCAGTGTTTCGTAAAACAAGGTTTTTAGTATAAGTAATCCAGAAAAATCTGCGATACGAGTATAACATCAACAACATATTTGTGAATTTTGCTTTTTTGGAAATATCATTAGAAAAAATAAAAATACTTTAAGGGAAGTTTTTAGAGCCTGAATTGAGATATACCATTTTTACTAACAAGTTTTATAAAATTAAAGAAATAAGTGGTATATCTCTGAAATGCAGATGTTACGGGTGAGAAAAAATTTAGTGGATTTTTTTTTTTAAATATTAAAATATTAAGATATTACTTGAAAACATAAATCATTTACTAATTTTTTTTTCTAATCAACCTCAATAACTCTGCATGGTCAGGGTCTTCAACGATATCATTAGCTGTTAGAAGATTTCTAAAATAGCTGTGGTGAATATGTAGTTCATGAACTTGAATTTTCTTTGTTGTACAGGTGGATCATAGTGGACTATAAAAGTAACCGTGATCAATGTTTTTTAGTGATCTTGGTCCCACTTCCTTCTTGATTGGAACAGTACTCAAACCTGAGAAAGGCTTGTCTTCATTTAACCTATCATTATAAAATAAGATAAAACATTATGCACCGAATCCATTGAATCTGTAACCATGATCGTTGATGGACGACCTCATTTGCTTTTCTTTTTGTCACAGCATCGGTAACGTTTTTCCTGGATTGGAAAATAAAAAAACAACAACTTGAAAATGATTATGAGGAGAAGTGAAGTAAATCTGACATACATCACATTCCCTATTATAATATATAACATTATATTATAATATTATGTTTTCATTTGCAGGCCATGAATAAGGAAGTTATAATCCGCACCACTATTTCATCTGATAGATTTCTTTATGGGCCATGCAGATATGGTCATAACTCAATATTTTCACAAAATGGGTTGCCCCATTTTTCTTCTTTTTTTTTTTTTTACCATCTCGTGTATTAATTTAGGAATCAATAATATAAAATGCAAGTAAATTAAAGTTAAATGTAATTTTTCATGCAATGCTTATTAAATAAATTCATCAAAAGTGCTCTCCGGCGACAGATTTCCGTCATAGGATAGCAGGTTTTCTGTAGTTGAGTTCCTTATTGAATCATTAGAGAATTGCTGGTAAACAAGTTTAAAACAATTGTTTCGTAATCCTAACAGAGATTATGAGGCTCAGAACCGTTTAAGAAGCTGGTTTCTCTCTAGGACAACCAAGGTACGAATTAATAGGATCTTAATCAAGCCTGTTCTCATACTCTGACAAAAACTTTAGAATTATCTTTATTGATATTGGAACAAAATATTTTGGAGCCTGTGTGTGCTTATGAATGGCCTCAATACTCTACATTTACAAAAGACGAAGTCTTAGAGGGGTAGGGCAAGTTGCATGACTCAGATATAGCTAGTTCGTACTACGTAAAGAGGATAATTAACTAAATAAAGTAGGAATTTAGAAAGAAGTTAATGAGAAAGGAATTTTCCCCAACAACAACAGCAATTCTGAGAAATGATCTGGTCCATTACATAATATCAATATTTCCATATTATTTTTATGTTTATATATTACAAAAGACGGGTCGTTTTTCATTCTACAAACTTCCACTTAATTTTACAGTTAACAGTATTGGGTTTACAGAAAAAAAATTGGGTTTTATTAGTTCGCATATTTAGCTTATTTTAAACACGAATATGGATACAATTTTTTGAAAAATAGGTACTTCATTGTCAAAAAGCTCTACCATTTTCTTATTTGGTTAACTTTTTAAAACATAAAAGCGTTCAACAACATGGGATGTTTCATTGATCTTGATAAAATTTTTCTTTAGAATCTGCCATGACAGCGATTCCAGTCTGTTCTAAACTAATGATAACATCGACATTATTACTGATCGTCTTCCGCACACTAACTGTATCGATGTTAATAACCTCGGAACTTACAGGATCACCGGGAGATTTAAAATTATTCAATATTGATTGACTTTGAATGATCAATAATATTGCTAACATCTCCAGGACCTGTTATTGATCGTGTGACAGAAGCCATGATAGATATATTAAATATGAAGAAGGCAATTAAAGTATTTCTAATGCTCTTTGAATGAATAAAAAACATTTTCCATAGTTAAGGCAGGTTTTATTATTTATGGATAATTGGAGTTCCTCTCCTGTATCCCTATGTATAGGAATCAGCAGTATAGTTGTATTATTTTTTTTATAATATAAATAAATAAAATAAATTTATTTATTTTATAGTCTGTAATATAATATTTCTAGAGGAAGAGAAGGGGCAGGGTATTCAGCAATGAATATATTCTTCATTTTATAGTTATAACTTTAAAGTAATGTCAAAAAGAAAATCCTAGTAATAAACTTTATGACAATTATAATAATTATGATATGATAATCATTACGATATGGACATAAGACTTCTTATAATTATTAATAATGATTTGGTTTTTTAAGTTGTTTTCTAAAATATTTACTCTGATAATCCAAAAATTATAAAAACGATAATAATTATAATTCATTAAATTAACTTTGGTAATAACATATTAGTTAAAATCAAATTGTCATATATATGTGTTTTGTATTTAAGAAAATAATTATTTAAATAAAAATTATCAAATAAGATGGTTGTAAGCTATATTGTTAGCTTGACGTTAAAAAAGCACTTGAAACAGAGTTTAAAAAGAAATTCATCTACGACTGATACATTCTTTTTGTTATAAATTAAAGATAGAACATAAATATGAAATATTCTGGTTCATAGACATAGTGAAAATTAAACAAATTTATGAAAGGATTATGTTGATCCTACATCACAACAGGTCCTTTTTTCCTAAAAAAGGGAAATAATATTGATTTTTAAAAATTATAGGTTTAGAAGAAAATTATTATTATATTAAATTTAAATTATTTGTAATTCAAATATAGTAATTAATAATATTTATGATAGGAAATAATTTATTTGGTATCAATTATTTAATATTGGTAATTGAAGATAGCATTTTTTTCTATTAATGTGAATTAGAAGTGAGGTATTGGGTCGTAAAACATATTACAAGAAAAAAAATTAAAATTAACATTGCTGAAAATTATTGTTATTTACAGTACCTTTGACTAGAACTCATTTACCATAACTTAGTACCAACATTATACCCATCAAACTTGAAATTTTCTAAAAATTATTCAGTTATAATCATTTATAAAAGTCTATAAAGTCAGAGAATCACTAATACTAAAGACTCTATAAATGTCAGATACCATGTTTTACAATCGAATGTCTCAAATAAAGTTACTTAGAGTTATAAAAAGTAACCAAATCAAGGTTTTTCAACCTTATTTTTATTTTCTGTAAATGATATTGCAGAGGAAGAAATATTTAAAAATGCCAGTACTATGCTCATTTTAATACATTTATTGATACCATGAAATGCTGCTCTAAATTCATACATGGTTGACAGATTAGCTTCCTTATTGATTTTTCAGGAAAAGGAATTTTTTTCAACTTAATCTCCTTGTTTATTAGCTAAATTATAGGAGATGCTAAGCTAATGCTAATGTCATGTTCTTTTTTAAACATAAATACTACTATAGGACAATTATTTTACCATTTAATAAACAATAAACATGGTTTTCTTAATCATTAATGTATAAAATCAAGAACTTTATTATTACTTTTTACAAGAATATACCATTTATAAATCAGAATTTTTATAATTGTTCAAATAATATTTAATTTACTTACTATATATTGATAAGGTTTAGTTTTAGCTGTCTAATGAAGTCATAGAATACTTTTTTCACTTACCAAAAAGAGTTCTTCAATAAGAATTTTTTCTATATAGTGTTTATTTGGGTCTATTTCCTATATAATGTTAATATTTTCTTCTGAGAGTTTTGACCAATAAATTGAATTTCATATGTTTCTGGTTTTAATTTTCTTTTTTCAATTTAAAGTCTGTTGAGAACTGATTTAGCAATGATCTAAATACAAATTTTATTTCATGAACAATACTTAAATAATTTTTTTATATGAAGAAAGTATAACTCATAAAGAGTAGGAGATGGAAATTGTAATTATATTATTTTTTAAAAAAGGCTTTAAATAATCTAAAAATGATTAATAACCTTTATTAAAAATATTTATTATTCATTTTTAATCATCACTTTTGAGAATTTTTATTTTTTATTCGTTTGTTAATAGATATAAGGTGAAGGCAGATATATAAATAAAGTTAATACTTCACCAAAAAATGGTGTTATGTTTCTCTCTGACAATCCATTCTCTGGTACAAAATCACTATATTATGAGAGTATACCAGTCTATAATCAATTTATAATTTATAATTTGTTTATTTTATAATTTATCATTTATTTATTGATAGTTTTATTATGGTATGGCATACTCATAATACCACATAACATAGAGATTTTGTATCTGAGGATGGCTGAAATAATTTATATATGTGGGGAGAAGAGATAACAGACCACCTTAACTTAATTTTTATTTTATTCTTTATCCTGTACATTTTGCATGAACACAAACCATTACACATATCACTATTTATCTTTGCTATAGTTGATATTTTTCTGAACTTATGCAAACATTTTGTATAAAAATAGTTATTTAGTTATTACGTCTTCACTTGTAAAGTTATTCCTCAACAAAGGACAATACTTTGTAATGTATATTGATAAATTACACATTAAATACTTGTACATTTAATACACATAATCTAATTAAAATAATAAATAAAAATTAACATTTTTTAAAGTAATAATTAAAAAAAAGAAACAAATAACTCTAAATACTTTTGTTATTAAATATAAATAAATGTATTTATTAATATGACTAATAAATTGAAAATTTATGCTCAGATCAAAACTTATTTAATGACATTATATATCAAATATGAATGTTTTAGGTAATATTGTAGGTAAAAACCAGGAATAATATTAGTCAGATTAAAAAAAAGTACAATATTTTACAAAACACTTTCTGAATTAGTAATATGAAATAAATGTATTATTAGTTATTTACAAATAAAAAAATATTAATTTATTTTTCATATGAAATAATATTGACCCAAGAATGGCTGAGGTTAATGGCATTGGTTTTGTTTTTAAGGAACAAAATATTTTGAAGATATGAAAAAGAATTGAGTAAATTGGTATAATGCATTATAGTAATTCTCTTTATCTTAATGTATAATGAATAAATGAGGTAGGATTTTGGATCTGTATTAATTTAATTATTTTACATGAGAAAAGTGTTATAATTGAAATGATTATATGTATTATCCATGCAACTTTTTGGAGTTTATTTGTTCCATGATAAAGAAGAAACACTGACTCAGATCCTTGAAGGTCCTTTGTAGCAGTATTTAAAGGTTTTGTGGAATGAGGACAAAGGATAGAATCTTATATATTTTTTTCTATTGATAAGGTTAACTCTGATTAGAAAGTCTGTCATTTTTGATGCCAGTTTAATGTTTAATATATGATATCTGCTTTCCCATAAATTTAATTGGCAAATTTACATGCATCGATCGTATGGATGATTAAATAAGAGAAATTTAAAGTTAAACTATGAACAGAAAAAAAATTTAATTTTTCGTGTGAGAGATTTATCTTCAGTAGGAGTGGGCTACGTGACAGAGCTTGGCCGGGCAATGGTAGCCCTAACGGCAGACAGATGGCGCTGGCTGCTCTATCGATTGCCTGCCAACCCTAATCCCTCAGATTGACCTTTATCCAATCTCATGTTACGCACTTCATATGACTATTTAAATAATATTATTATATTTTCAACCTTTATATTTAGAGAAACATAATAAAAGGATTTAGGCTCCAAATAAAAACAAGATGGTCTGTATTATATTTTCTGAACAGAACACTATAACCTTAAGATGTAATGTAGTTGATGCCTAGCTGTCATGATTTATACGATAAATTATCCTTAAAATACCCATGGTAGAAAAAGGATGCCAACCTCAACTAACATTCCATGTACCTATTTTCCTTATTTCCTTTTTAATGGAGGGTACGAAAAAAAAACAAAAACAAAAAAAAACGTTAAATTAAGGTTTATTTTAGTCCCGTGGAAAATACATTAAATAATTATACTATCCATATCTTGAATAAATGTGTATTTATTCAGTTACGTAGAACTATAGTTAATTGATTTAACAATTTGAAAGAAAATTAAAATTTATTAAAGAACGCAAATTATTTAGGGTTTGATCTAAACCAAAACTGCTTGTCTGGACTCATTATTAAAAAATATTGTGATTCATTACAGAAAGTAGGTCAGTATTCTAATAAAAATTTAATTTTTCAAGTATTAAATAAATATATTATTTATTCAAACATATCTGGAAATCTTCTTCTAAGACCTCATTTTTTTTTTAATATATATAAGTTTCGAAAAGACGTTAAGAGCTTCAGAATATTTTTTCAATTGCATTGATAGTACACAATGTGGGTTGTATACTGTTACAATTCTAGATATTTCATCCCTCTAAAAAAAAAATATTTTATCATGTATGAATTCAATAAGTATTTATATATGATATGATTTTATTCATTATTTACAAATGTTTTTAATATAAATTGGTCTGAAATTCCACATAGGTCATCAGAAGAAACCACCTAAAAGTTTATATAAGCAAATATTAAACTTAATTAAAATTAATCGTTGTATTGGATCCATGCAATCGAATAAACAATAATCGTTGTTTGTATATGCGTATAGATATGTATTATTTATAATAAGATATAACTATCTAATAAGTGGTTTTCAGATGGTCAAAATTATGTTTACAGTATCAGAATATTTTAATGGTTATTTATAATGTGCTATCATAAAATAATTTTTTCATAATACGTCCTGATTATTTTATTTCTCAAAAAGGCTATTGTAATGTTATGTAAAATTTAAATGGAACGTCCAACATTATAGGGAGTAATGTGACATAATACTCCTGAAAATTTTGGATCAATACCGATTCAGTATGGCTTTCCTGTCATATCTTTATCTATGTTTATATATTATCTTATATGTTTATCTAATGTTTGTATATTTTTATTGTTTTCACTTCCACGTATCGATATATGAGATGTATGGTAAAAGAGAATTTTATGGTTTTGCACAAATTTAAATCTAATTTTTTATTTTTTTAATTATAAGTGTAAAATAATTAATATATATTTTTTATTTCTTGCTATAAAATTTTACAAAAACAAAAGAATAAGAATTAAAATAATTAACTTTTATTAAAGAATAAAAATAATAAACTTTATTGTGAAGGGAAAGATATAATTGAACTTACATATACAACAAGGAACCAATTATATTTTTTTGTCATGTTTTCTAAAAGAACAAAACTCAATGCTATTTCTATAAGCAACAGTGATATAGAGGAATGCTAGGTCTTAAGTTTATTTAGTGTTTTTTCTTAAGCAGAAATTTAAAGGTAGGTTTAATTATTGAATATGTCATTACCATTAGATTTAAAATTCTAAAATATTATTAATATATTAATACTAAACAAAAATACATGAACTGTATCAAGCCATTATAATGGCATCTTTTACAGTTAGATTTTCTAAAAGTGGTAGCCAACAAAGGGCTGCCACAAAATTTCGGAATCCCGGAAGTCATTAAAAGTTCTCTTTTTCTACCTTCAGTTTGAAATTTTCTTTGTCCACGACAATTATTTTTTCTGAAACATGTTTTGAAATATCCTACAGTCTGTTCTGATTGAACAAGAAACTTAATGAAATAACTCCTTTAAACTTTCAGTTCAGACTTGAATGCTATATACTAAAATAATAAAGTTCATGATTCAATGTTTATTGGAATAACGTACTCTAAGAGCATCATTAATAAAACGAAATAAGAGTCAAACCTTATTTGGCCATCCTTCATGATCTTAAAATTAACCTTAGGCTAGATCGTGGTTCCATTAAGAATAGGTTAAATTTCTATCTGAATATTGAATTTTAAAGTTAAAATTGCACATATTTTAAATATATATTAAAGTTATTTTATATTGTTTATAAATTAAGATAACTTTATGCGAAAGTTAGATTTATTTAATATATCTTGAGTAGGATTAAAATAGAACTATGTTGAATATTTAAAGTATATAACACAAAGGCTGGAACAAAATGGAAAGGCTATTGAAATACTAAGACCTTATCATTTCATTTATATGGTTTTGATTTCGTGTTTCGGTAAAAATAAATGTGGTTTTATTTATTTTTCAAATTTTCATTTTTATTTATTCGTAATAACAATAAATATGAAACCTTTTTTAATTTGTTTTTTAAATATAATCTGCAGTTGATATGATTGAAATGAACCTTTTCATTTTATCGTTATTAAGTGGTTTTTTTACAACCCTTATATAATCTCACAAATATTATCCGAGATTTTGGACGATATAACATAGTAATAATTTATCAACATGTACCAAATTATCCATTAATTACGAGCAGAGAGATAAGAAGGGACTAATTAACTGTGTGATGACCCATCTAAAGATAGTACTTGGGCAGGTCACGTGTAGCAGATATAACTGACTGGAACATTTCAGTCAATTTTTTGTTTGACCGTTCAATAACTTTGAACTAAGCCTGTTGAAATAGTTCATTTTTATTTTAATACGCAATTTTCTATGAATTCTGAAATGAAGGTGAAGTATAGCAATTAGTTTCAACAGTATTTCTAACTATTTTATCTCCTTAGTTTCTTTTTGGAAAGGTTTTTTTGGGGATAGATATATTTCAAATTAATTAATTATTACTAGAAAATTAAGAAGCCGTTGTTGAAATGTAGGTGTATTAAGAAAATTAATTTTTAGCATAGACAAGCGGAAGTAGTTCAAGAAATTTGATAAATCGTATAGTAAACCATTTGTGTATCAATCCTTAACTTTTCTCCAACTTACAACTAAACCGAATTAAATTTTTCAAAATATAATTCTTAAGAAAAATACGTTTTCGTAGGTGAAAGAGAAAGTAGTGTACGGAATTTGCTAAATTTGCACATAGGCAGCGCTATTCACAAATATTCTTTCATGAAAAGAACATAATGAAAATGAAATAGATGATTATATACTCCAAATAAGATGATTTTTTTAAATATAAACAGATTGAGGAAAATACATTTACGCTTGCGTAAGCGAAGCAGTTTACGGATAATAAGTAGTTAGTACAATAGCCCAAGAAGAAAAAAAGGCAGTTATCTCACTCCAATTTTTGATTACTTAATGAAAACTAGGTAAAATTACTAGTCGAAATTGATGAGTCTACCAAGTAGTAGGGGGAATAAAAAATGGCGGTTGTTTCTACGCGTTAAAAAAACAATAATTTTTCATTCGGAGCTCTATATCTGGACAACTACCAACAACAATAGAAAATCTAAGAGAGCATCATTTAAAGTAGGATAAATTGGCTAAAATGTAAGCCCTAATAAAGATATTTATGTTCAATAGTTTTTTTGATTTTTAAAAAGCAACATTTCATAAAAATGTTGCATGGAACTTACTGAAATATCAGTAGTTTGTTAATTTATTTTGAGAAATCTATAACTATATGACGTACAGATGTCTATTAGCACTCAAATTAAAGCTAGTTTAATGAGCTATAAAGTAGTTTATGAAGTTTATTTTTGTAGGAGTAGTAGTTTTCATTAAATTTGTTAAAATAAATTGATTTATAGTAGATCGGACAAATTTGTTTTGTAGATTGTTCCTTAAAGGGGTAAAACCCTCTGGTCATCAACGCCTATGGGATGATAAAAGTAAAAAAAAAAATAATAATAATAAATAATATATTTAAAAAAACAAAAAAAAAATACTCCGTTATAATTTATAAAGAAGGCGATGTGCTTTTAAAAATTCAAATACTCGTGTAATTTTAGCTTCCTCATCTGCGAGAGTTTCGGATAAATTTGGGGTCAGTCCTATCCTGTTTATTGTTGGCAAATAGTGAGTACACTCTTCGAAAATATGTCTAATCGTAAGAATGGACTGACAATATTTGCACGTTGGAGGTGGCAGTTTTCTGATCAGGTGAGAGTGCGTGAGAAGAGTACCCCGAACATCCACTCATCATAAGAATTCAATCTTTTCTTCAAAAATTATCACAGCAAGGTAAATCCATTATTTTCATATGGGCTCCAAGCCAGATTGGCATTGTAGGTAACGAGCTCGCAGACAAACCTGCCAGAGAGGCACTCACGCTCCCTGGCCGAGGCACCGCCGTTCTTTGAGTGCAGACAGACGTCCAATAGTTTCTGAAATAAAGTTTTATTCAAATACAGTTTTAATCAAACTTATTGTCAAAACAACTATAAATCAATTTATTTTAGCGAATATCATGAAAACTACTATTCCTACGAAGGTAAAGGTCATAAACTACTTCATAGTACATTAAACTAGCTTTAATTTGATTGCTAAAAGACATCTGTACGTCAAATAGTTCCTGAGATATAGATTTCTCAAAATAAATTAACTAACTACTGGTATTCAGTACATTTTTATGAAATGTTGCTTTTTAAAAGGCTATATCTCGAGAACTATTGGATGTAGATAGCTCAATTAGAGCTAATGTTTCAGCAAATTTACTCTTATTTAAATAATGTTCTTTTAGATTTTCTTGTGTTGCAGGTAATTTTTAAGATCTAAGAGCTCCGAATGAAAATTTATGTTTTTTAACGTTTAGAAACAGCCGCCATTTTTTATTCCCCCTACCTATACTTGGCAGACTCATCAATTTTGACTAATAATTATACATTGTTTTTGGGGCGAGATAACTGCCTTTTTTTCTTTCCGGCTCTATTACTGGAGAAAATGGCTTCAGTATCAATTTTATCAGATTTCGACTGCTTTGACCTACAGATGCGTAAACCTATTTTTCTTGAGTGACTCATATATGTTCTCTCTTTGAAACTTAGCACTAGTGGAGCTTTTTTTTTGTGAAGAAGTCACGTGCTTGAAAGCATTTTTGACTTTCTTTGTTTTAAATAAAGAACTTTAGAGCAGTTGCAAAGAGGATGAAGCTATCCGAATATTGTCAGACTTATGTAAAAAATGGATCTATCTATTTAAAGATGAAAACTTAAATATTGTATTTTTTAACTCTATTATTGTAATAAATAACAAGTCATAAAACTTTTAAGATTTTTCCACTTCAATACGGTTTAGAGTTTCTTAAATTAATTAATCATTTAAATATCAAATGAATGAATACAAGTAAAATATATCATAGCACAGAACGGGTCTTTATTTCGATTTTTCTTTGCATGTCCAGACAATCTAAAGATATGTTATTATTCATGGAATCATTAATGGGAAACATAGTGCTTCGTTTTGATATATCGTATTTTTGATAATTTTGGAATTCCATCTCGGTTGTTTTCTTGTTCCTCTGTGCTACTTTCAGTGTGTTTGACTCTAAAATAAATATAAAAATAACTATTATTTTAGATCAATAAGTGATAAAGTAGTTATATACTTCAAAATAAAATTTTATTTACAAATAATAAGCAGTGGTACAATCGGGTTGAATGCATAATAGTAAAAATATTCATGGTACTTAGTAGTTTCGCATAACAAGAAATTTCAAAATAAATCTAGATATAAAAAATGAGAACCTCGTGGATCTAAAACATAATTCTAACCTTATATCTAATGAATTCAATTGATTTTTCTTTTTTTGTTATAATTGCCTGAAAACTTACTTGAGTGAGTGGGTAATTTTGATCTCAATTTCAAATTTACATAAATTTAAATTAAAATTTACAAAATATATTATAGATTTATCGGAATACATTGATCACCAAGTCGCTTGAAAATAAAACAAGTCTTTGTAGCATTAGTGCCGTCAAGGGGTAGTGAGTTTGTGGGTCACATCTTTCTCGATCAATAACAGGAGCAGCGACAGCATTACTCCTTGGGGAACACCTCTGTTTATAATAATGTCCTTGATTTTCTCTGAAATGAGAAGGTAGAAAATTTATACTTTTTACTGCTCTGTTAAAATATCTTTAAACTGCTTTCTAATGGAACAGCTTGCTAGGTTTTAATTCTATATATTACAAGAACTTAGTTTTCTTGAATATTATAAAAAATTTTGATTCTTCTATAAAACTAAAATACGTCGAAAGAAATTTACGACAATTAAAGAACAATTTAGTAAACAGACATAAAGTTACAGCAGTTTTGGGGGTTCAAAGGCGATATTAATAAAAGTTGTTGAGTACTGCTTCCAAAACTAATAGTTACTAAACGATCATTAATATTCTTTAAATATATTTTGTTTATCAACTATTTTATTACAACATTCAAGAAGAGTAAAAATTGGGTACAACGGAATTTCTAATTTAAAAAAAAACTAATTATTTTGATATAATTTTATTATTGTTGCAGTTCTAGAAGTAGTAACGTTTAAGGAAATATAATATTAAATATATGAATTGTGAAATATCATAATATTTTCGAAATCTACGTTTTATTTTTTATTTTTTTCATTTATAGAGGATATGTATTGACTGAAAGTGAATAATTTCGTTTAAAGAATTTCAAAATTGAGTTTGAATTCCATAGAAAAAGTACAACTTATATTGAAATTTATATAAGAAATATATTAAATGTTGCTCATATTCCATATCGGTTTATAGAATTTTCCCTTTGAAATTTGTCCTGTACAAATTATTTAAACTGAGAAGGAAGGTTATGAAAACGAATGAAGGTATTATTCTTTTTTTTAAATATATTCATGAATAATCGAACAAAAAAAGGTGTAAAACACACTAAAAAATAAAAAATATAGTAAACGACGTTATAAAACTGGGTTTGTTTATTTTAAATAATCTTTGAGCAACATATTGTAGTTTCGTATAAACGACTCTGAAATAATCTGTATTTGGCTTAAGAAAACGACAAGATCTTACGAATAAATGACAACAATAACTTTTGGACAAGTCTAATGATTTAAACAAAAAAAATTAAGAAAACATGTAACTGAATGAGATTGAATAACAGAAATTATAAAAAAAAAAAATTAATAATAGCAGCTGATAAAATATAAAAGGAATTGAAATAAGTATTTTATATTAAAAATTTATTTGGGTTTTCTACATATAATAAATTAAAAAAAAAAAAAAAAATTCAGACATAAGTTCAATAACGACCATCCATAAAAACAAATACAAAAGTAAAACATTATTAAAATCGTATAAAATATAATTTAAAAACTAAAATTGTAAACGAATTCAGTTCAGAGAAAAAAATAGGATAATAAACTAAATGAAGATGCATGGTCAATTCGTTTATGTTAAATTTAAGAATGAATGAATAATTTAATCTTATAGAAGTTTGATATCAAGTTTTAGAGAGTGATGGCAGTTTAGTAAATTTGAGAAGTATATAAATATTGACCGGTATCGACTACCTAAATGATTTTTTTTTCAAAAATTGCATTTAGCATATTAGCAATGTGTACGATAAGACTTATTTAAATGTTGGTGCATCTGCAGTGTTATATCCCCCTGTTCAATAAATATTTTTTCTATCCATTCAGAACCCCAATTGATGAAAAAGTTGTGTTTTAAATACCAAAACTAGTACATTATTTACGTTTAAACCTTAGTATGGAAAACTACATTATGATTAAAGGTATAGAGTATTTTTCAGACAATTCCTCTTTGTTTTTAAAAATTCTTAAGAGCTAGACAAATTTAAACAAAAGGTTTGAAAGTTTATGTCCTATTCTTTGAGATAGCTCTCCTGAAGATTCACGTATAACTTTTTTTTGACATACTGGAAAAATGCTGATTGACCATGTGTATCAGTAAATGGAATTTGGTCCGGGTCCGGTCAAATTCTAATATTATAATTATAGTACATTTATAGTACTATTTTTATTTGAGCCTGAAATGCAGAACGAAGAGAAAAGAAGCATTATGAGAGTTTTATTAGGTTCAAAATGTGCCGGTATGTCAGGGAGATGTAGTCTTTATCAACTTTAGGATTGACAGAATTCTCTGTTAAATTTATGTGAATAGACTCAGAGATAAGACATTTTTTATAGTTGGGGACAGCAGCAAGAATTGAAGGATTATAAAAATTAAAAGCATGCTTCAGGTTTAATGTGTGTACAGATAATTTAGAGGCAAGTGGGTTACAGGAGCTGGTAGAAGTTTTGTGCTGGGAAATGTGGTTCTTAAGCTGATTCTTAGTTTTGCCGATTGCAAAATGAGGTTGAACAAGGTATCCGGTAAACTATATCGGAACGGTGTAAAAAAGGAATAGGGTCATTTAATTTGGAAAAAACATAGGAAATTTTGTTGTGGGACTTCAAGCCAAGACGTAGGGTGAAAATAGTGGATCTCGAGGATTTCTGAATATTGTCAGAAAGAATGAGGATTTACGGAAGCGACCTGTACTGAAAAAGAGGTGGAGTGGGTTAAAACGGTTAATGTAAGAATCAAGTATTTTGTTTGTAACTTTATGAGGGAAATTGTTGTTGAAGAGAATCTGTTTAATACATTGTATATTGGTCTGGTGGTATTGAGGCTCAGAAAGAGAAAAGGATCGGTGGATGGTCTAAGCGACATTAAAAATTTTATATAATAATAAGGCTCAAATAAAAATAGTACAAAATATTACTATTTGAGTTTAATTTTACCGCACCCGGACCTAATTCCATTTATTTTTAATAATCTTTTTTTGTTTATCTGCTACCATCATACTTGTATACTAATATTTGTTGATTCTAGAAAATTACTTTTTTAGTCTTGAATAAGTGACGCAGAATAGATAGTTAAAAAAAGTTTCAGGCAGTAGACGAATGAGTGTTTATAAGACAAAATCAGTGCTGTATCGTCACCATTATTTAAACAAATGGCCTACACTTCTTTGCGAAACTAGAATCAAAGACACATTGCATCAGTTACTCATTTAGCTTTGGAATGTTTCGTCAATTACAAAACTAACGTACGACAACACGTATTTATAAAAGGCATTAGGATGTTCCTCAATTATATTGTATTAATGGATAAAATAATATTAATGTGAGGATACATACAAAATATTTCAAAATATTGGATTTTAGTATAAGAAAAAAAATCAATTATAATTAGAAATATGATTCTTTTTCCCTTTTTTTTTTTTATTGTTGCCACAAAAATAATTTGTTTAAACTATTCAATATGAGATTGTTCAGCAATATATGTAATTTTTAAATGAAAGGCAAAAATCGTGGATCATACGTTTGTCTTGACAAAATAGGGTAAGTGAATTCTCAGACCTATATTTTTCTATTTTATACACATTTGAGCTAGGGATCGAAAATCCAATCTTCTGAGCAATATAAAGATTTTTCATATTTTTATTCCATTGCGGGTTAAAATGTTTAGGAAACGAGGAAAATATCTAGAATTATAATAGAAGAAATATTTCTCTTGTTTGTTTGAAGCTCTCTCATACTTAACAATACAATTTTGGCTTTTCAAGTGTGAAAAATTGGAATTGTCCATCAGATACAGTTTTTTTCCCCTTCTTATCTTCCTTCTTTTTTTTTTTTTAGATTTATCTTACTGTTTCTTATCTTGTTTTAAAAGCAATCTCACGATAGGTAAATTTATTCAGAATTAATAACTTTGGAGTAAATTAAGTTTTCATTTTTTTTCTTAAATTTACTTTTGTGTGTCCAAATAAACTGGTGAATCGTTTTTTCTGAGTTGGAGGTTGGACATCTTCCATTGAGTTAAAGAACATTGAATACTGCGTACTTTTTTCTGCTAGTGTCTTTGTAGAGAACGTTTTGACCAATCAGGTTTCGGTCTTCAGATTAGTAGAGACAACATACTCTTCCATCAATTCATAATATCATTGCTTATGCCCGTGACCATGTTTTCCAACGCAAGCAGCCCATTCCATTCGCCATTTCACTTTTCAACCTTTAAGGAAAGAACTGTAAATAGGAAGACCTTGAAATTTTGACTTTCTACGTCTCCCCTAGAAGTGATCAACCATATTACAGAAAGGAATTTGGAATATTTTTGTAGCTCTGTAGGAAAACATCCTTCTTGCCTTCATCTCTTTTACTGCTATAAACGTGTATAGTTAGGAGTCCTGGCTTCCTCTAAAATACTTCTACAAGGCAACATGTTCTATACTGTTACTATTACTTGGGGCAAATGCACAGTAGTTTGCACTTAACCCTTCTTCTTCGTATTTACAATACTTGCTCACTATGCCAATCCTTTGGGGGCAAGAGAATGTCAGGATTCAATGGAATTAAGCTAATGTGATTGAGTTGTTAAAGTATTTCCTGATCATTCGATTATTTGAACCAAAAATGTGCTTCATTTTGCTTCACAAACTCCATATTCACCGCTGCTACTCATAGCTCAGTTGGCCACCTCCCAGTAACTTTTCCCACCGAACCATTAAATATAATTTGTTATATTGAATGATATAGAACAGGTAATGAAGTATCGAAAAAGCTAAAAAAAATTAGGTTTTGGAGGGAGAAGAAGGGGACAAATGTGGGATGTTTTAATAAAACACAAGTTTTGGTACACGTGATGCATTTTTATTGAATATTTAAAAAAAAAAATTAAATTAAATCGAAAGTAAAACGAAATAACAATTCTAAAAACAAATCCCTACTTTATTATTGACGAAAATTAATATATATTGATTTTTAATGAAATTTGTTTTCAGTTGTTTACTAATAGCTAGAAAAACTAAGGGCTTTTCTGAGATAATATATAATGTTATAATTATTTTTTTTTTTTTTTTTTACAAAATATGAGCATATTGCATTTATTTTCAGTTAATCTGCAAGGCCTGAAACTAAAAGGTACATTAGTAAGCGCCTTAGACTAGTCCAACTATCGGAGATTCAAATAGATTGTTTCGGAAAAGTATAGAAGTATTTGAAGTAAATTGAAAACATTTCCATTTTTTCTATATTTTTTTTGTTAAGCCACCAACTAGCGAAGTAGAAACTTGAAATTCGGATTCAGCTTCCCAAAATACAGGTAGAATCATTGAGAAAAAAAATCCAAACTTTTTCTGGAAAACGCCCAATTTGAATCTTTGGTTTCAAAGCGCTTTGTAGTGGCGTATCAGATTACCCTAAACTAAAGTATAATTTAAGCACTTTCTAGGAAATTCTGTATATTATAATTTTATGGGATTATATGTAATCTACAAAAAATCCTTGTTTTCTAGTAATTAGCGAAAAACTTTAATTAATAATAGAAATATGAGCATTTTCGTCTTTCATAAAGTATTGCACTTTTTAGGTTGTTTATTTCTTTTCACGTTTGTTTCCATTCTACTTACTCAAGAAATATCCGTCAATTGTACAAAAACTAATATTTTATTAAAACACCCTAATTTTTTAAAAAAATCCTTCCACCATAGAAACTTCTATGAACTCTTTTGGTTCTTTAATCACATAATAAATGGAACGTTTTTACAGTTTCATCAACGAACCAATTTTTTTTTTTATGTCCAATGTTAACTGTTATTAATTAATATTTAAGCTCCATCTTGTTTTATTTAAATTACTATAAATAGCGGCCATCGAATAAAATAGATATGACTAAAAATCCCCTCGTATTCATTTGATCCAAATATGCACTTACTCCGACTTACCTGATTCTCGACATTAATAACAATGAGAGACAATGTGGTCAGCAATCTGCATCTTTAACCATTTCATTAATGACTAACATCAACAATTTTTTAGAGAGTCAAGGAAGAGGTGTACAGTTAATTTTAAACTCTGAGGATGTTCTCTAATTTTTTATCTGGAAAAAATTTAGTGCACCAACAAGAATTTGAGAAGAGTCAATTCAGCTATAGAATTCAGCAAGGCTACTCCAGCATCGATAATTTCCAGCATAATCGACAATCCATTAGTCGATTATCCTTTCCTGGTTGCAAATGATTGAATATCCGCAAATAAAAATTGCTATCACTGACTAAGGGGGGAGCAGACCTCAGTCCATTACACACACACACACACAAGGTGTGGTTGTGATCTTGTGATCCGTAAAAATGTCAACTCAACACTGTTACCTTCCTAATTATAGCATGTTTCCAAAAAAGAAATCATCTATCAAATAATTTTACTATTTTCATCCTTTTTTTTTTCTTGGGTCCCAAAATTCTAGGAGCCCCTGCTCCCCTTTGCCTATACCCATGGTCAAAAGCACGTGAGCTTAGAATGAAGAATACATTAGCGTTTGGACTGTATTTGTGATACATTCATGGATGGGAGAGAAAAACAATCTTGTTTTATAAACTTTTTAAACTGAGACCCTCTGAAAATATTAAACCAATAATTACCATTAAGATCGCAACCTCTGGAATTTCGGAAAGGCTTTTTGAAATAAAAATTGAACAGCCAGTCTGGTCTCCTGGTTCGGTTCAGC
The DNA here is from genome assembly GCF_000696795.3 of Halyomorpha halys. Lineage (NCBI taxonomy): Eukaryota > Metazoa > Arthropoda > Insecta > Hemiptera > Pentatomidae > Halyomorpha > Halyomorpha halys. Next base: position 24,110 of record NW_027112535.1, read on the forward strand.
CTAGTAATTTCAGATTTTTTTTTTTTACAGTTAAGCAAAAAAAAAAAAATCATGTCATTTTTATATTAAAGAAACTTACATGGAATAATAATGTTTTATTTTTTTTGCAACCGGGACCTCAGCAACAGTCTCTCCTTCAGCCGAGTACTATTTGTACTGGTATAGTTTGGTCTTCTTGTGAAGGACTCTTCTCTTCCTTTATGGACAAGATGTATACCAGTACCTACGAGGCAACTGATTGTTCCAACAGAAGTGAAGAGCGAGTGTTGACGGAGACTTCTTATTCTGAGATTTAAATAAATAAATTAATTTATATGGTATATGCCCTTTTACATATTTTCAATTATATTTTACAAATAAACTATTATTGTTTTACTGAAACGTTGACGTATCTCAAAATTCTTAATTTCGGGAACATTGAACTAATACCTGTTAAACAAAAATATGAATATTTTACCAAAATTATTATTGTGTATGCCTATACTTTTATAAACAAAAAGGTATTATAAAACATTATTTACTTTTTAAAAGTAATAATATTTTGTTATTTATAAATTTTAATAATAATTAATAAATATATATATATTTTTTTTGGAACGAAAAATGACTAAATAAACATATATATGGAAATATAGAAAATAATATTTAATTAACGAGAAATCAACATTTCGTGAATATATTTTGGCAAATAACCTGGAAAATATGACTCCCATGAAGATAATCATTGAATCTACTTTATGATGATTTCAATAAATTAAATTTGAGTGCTAATAGACATCTGTAAGTCTAATGGTTACTGAGATAGAGTTTTTTTATAAACTAACATTTTTTCATTATGAAAAGTCAACATTTTGTGAAATTTGAAGGGGATAGTCAGAGCTGTGGTCAAGAAGGATAAAAAATAGTAGTAACTATTTATATAATCACATTAATTATATATATATTATTACCAAGATAGTTTTTCAAAAATTTTTGTAAATAATGAGAAATCAAATTTTTGTAATTTATTTGATCAAATATTCTGGAAACTGTAACTCATAAAGACATTAGGAACTACTTAATGGTGCATTTAATTAACTTAATTTTGAGTGTTAATATATATTGCAACATTGAATAGTCCATGAAATATTTTTTAAAATACTACACTTTTTATACAACAAAAAAAACGGAGGTATGCAACAACAAGAAAAAATAACATTTTAGAACATTCCCTTTTATTTTTTCCAATAATTATCAGCAATTATCAACTTTAACTCTTAGATGTATGTAGTATTCATTAATGTAATAAAAAACGAGTGAAATAACTTTTAATTTGATTTCATGAGCCCCTGTGCAAACAGAAATCTTTTGGGAAAAAAATTAATAATTTGAAATTTTAGCACAGGAGGATTCTTTATCATCAAACTCCATAAAATCTACTTTAAAAAAGCAATCTTTTTCATCTGAAGGTAGCTTTAAAGTAATTGAGCACTGTAATCTGATATTATAATTCTATAGAATTTAACTATCTTTCATAAAGTATTAGATGTAGTATAAGATTAGTAGATAGTTGACCGTGGATAATAAATAAGAGAAGATGAACAAAGGGGGAGGGGTGGGAAATATATAATTATAGCTATATTTCCTTTTAATCATATATTAATCTATTTTCTTTCAAATAAGCTTTTTTTAATATAAATATTTTTAATAATTGCTTAGAAAAAGTATTCTTTTTACCTCAGGCTTATAGGGTACTTAAAAGCATAAGAAATACTATTATAAATTGCAGATATATGTAAGCATTGCCAAGGAAATTACAACAACAGCTTTTTATTATCCAATTACTGCTCCATTCCTATGGGTTTTATTAGGAAGATATGTAGCTTAAAGCCTTCCTAAATAAACAGCCTATCTAATACAAAAAGAACTTTTCAAATTGGAATAGTATTTCCTAAAATCGATGCTTTCAAACAAACTCTTCTGTTTTAGGATTAGTTAACCATGATTTTTTTTTTCATTTCAGAAAGAGAAAATTCTCAAAAATCAAGTAGTGTTTTTTTCTGCTGACCGCACCCCAGGACCATCTTCTCCTCTTTTATTATTTCCATTTTAGCATGCATTTAGCATTAGCATTCAATTAACAGTATTTATTTTTCCTAAGTTGTCCTCAAATACTAATTCACTAATAAAATATTTTTCAAAATATCTGACAGATATTAGAAAGGAATGATACGAGCTCACAGGAACATACGCACTCGACTGGCGCTGCTGTGTCAGCTGCTAAGACAGCAGTTCTAGAAACGTATAGGGAGAGATTCTGAGATGAGCAGTACTCCTATCATCCAGGGACCAAAGAGATCGCTCTACTTTTTTGTTTATTTAATTTTTATAGTAGTCAGTTTTCGTAAAAGGTACCTATAATAAAAAAATATATACTTTTTTTTTAATTCAGAGGTGTTGTTTTGTTTGATATATTATTCATTTCAGAGAATTTCACATGAAAAGAGGACTTTGTCAAGAGGATCTTCAACTGCACACTCAAACATTTTATGATGTCTCAATTAATATTTCAAACACTCTAGCTTTGAAGATTGAGAATCTGATCTAGCAGAGAACACTCCCAAAAGAATTTCAACATTCAGAAGACTAGCAAAGAACAAAAAACTAGATTAATTTAAAAACCACTTTCCTGTAAGTACTTCATTGTATCTAGATCATCTATTTATTATTTAATTAGAAGTTATTTATTAATTTAAAAAAATGTTTAAATCGATTTCTAAAGTTTTGACACCGGAAGTTCTAGATTTCATTCCTAAATTTGAAGGATCTTACAATTTAACTCATTTTATTAATACGTGTGAGGAAATATATTTTTCATATTGCAATAAAAGTGTTAGAGAAAGGGATTATAACCAAGGGCTACTATTCAATGCAGCTATGTACAATTTAGATAGTGCTGCTGAGTCTTTGGCCTGCAATTATAATTGCAATCATATTAAAGGATTAATAAAATTGCTAAAAAGAAATTTTAGCGATAATCGATCCATACCAGACTTAATGGAGGAAATAACTTGGATGAAACCTTACCCTAAAGAGCATCCGATTAATTTTCTAAATAGATTAGAGGAAAAAAGAATAAATTTATTTTATATTATGTTTGGTTGTATGACAGGATATGAATTAGAAAACTTGACCCATGAATTGAATTACACGTTAGTTATAACATTAATAAATGGAGTGCATCCCTTATTACGTTGGCATTTGGAATCATTTCAAATCGAAGACTTAGACGATGCAAGGGACATACTTATGAATAAATGCGGTAAGATTTTCAAAAGGTTAAAATATAACAGATCATTGGTCACAAATGATTCAGCATACACTGAAACGTATACACATTATTCAATGTCATATGAATTTCAAAGTTATGAACGGAAATCTTATCATAGACGAACGTTTCAAAATAACCAGAATCAATATAGAAATTATTCAGATAACTACCAAATTCAGCCTAGGCAAAATATTCGAAAACCTTCTAGAAATTATCACTATCAAAGTATGCAGTACGCTGATAATGTTTTCTTGCGATCTTATGAATACTTTCCAGCAAACAACTTTTCATCTACTGACATTAATGTGAGTATAGAAAACCATCAATCAGAAATAAAAGGCCTGGTAGAAAGACTGAATACTTTGTCAGAAAAATTTGATAAACTAATAGTATCTTCCAATACATCAAAAATAATCCCAAGTCAATTCGAACTAATATCAATTGGCAACTCACCACCGTATTTTATAGATTACAAAGACAGAAAATGGTCTGTTGTCACTGGTTCAGAAAAAAGTTACGTAAATCCAGCTTTAGTATTGCCTAACACGAAAAGGTATCGAGAAGACTTCATAGTCAAAACACCTGCTGGAAGTTGTAATGGCAGTGAGTATATATATTTTAATCTGGAATACGTTTTTTCTGAAGCCAAAAGTGTCAAATTATATTTGATGGACTTTCCTAACGGCGAATATGAGTTTCTTTTGGGATATGATGTTCTTTCTGAAATTGGAGTTTCAATCAGTATTGGGGAAGGGCGACTGACATACAAAAACGGGTCGAAACGTTTAATATTTTAAAGTTATCGAAAAGAAATGGAATTGAAGCAAATATCTAATTCTATCTAGAGTACGATCAGTGTCAAAATTATAGACACATTCATATACCTTAAATTACGATGAAAATTTTGGAAATTATTTACTTATTATGAACATCGAAACGAAAGACGTGTTTTTAATTAAATTTTGAGCACTTGTGTAATTTTTATATATTATGGTTTCCAATTCAAAAAATTTTTTCGGAACTATGATGACTCGAAAAATACACAATTGAAGGCTCGATATAAATTAGAAAAAGTAGCTATTGATGGAAATTAAGTGTTTAAGTTGTGGAATAAAAAAAATAAATTTAAATCTAGAAAAATAAAAAAAATTATAATATAAAAACCAATGAAACTTTCCATGAAATATGAAAACAGTAAAAACAATTGAATTGCAAATTTCGAAAAATTCTCATCTTGGTGTTCATTCATTTGTTTTTTCTTTATTCATTCACTCATATTGACGATATTTCATCGACGTACAATATTTGCATTGTCATGACGCAAACATTGGTTTGTTAAAAAAAAAAAAATCTGCTCAAATAAGTCTAACGTTTCAAGAGAATTATGTTTTTTTTGTGACCAAAAAAATTGTAATGTTTGATGCTGAGCCTTTTTCGGAATTAACAAAAATTACTGAAGTGAGGAGGAGAAAGTATTGGTTGAAAAAAAAAAAGTTAATTTAATGTTTTATCTTCTTAAAAAATTGTTTCATTCATGACTGAATAGTTTACCTTATCTTCTAACAGGATGAAACTATGGCATTTCTAACATTCAGAGATTGCTAATAATGAAAAGAGCTTAGGAAAAATTAATTGTAAATGCGAGTATAAAGTATAAATAATTAATTGTCATGGATATAACGTTTATTTATTAACGAACCATGAATAACTAACTATAAATTGTATTTAGTCATGTTTTTTTTCGTAACTAATATTTGCCTTGCTCTGATAAGAAAGAATATTGACCAGCGAGACTCATCGGATTGAAATATAATTAAGTATGTCCAGGGGCAAAACCTATGGCATTGGCAAATATATCGTGAGCCAAGGTGATTCATGATAATTACAAAACTGAAAACAGTAATCAAAGGTTCATGGGAAGTCGCTTTAAAAAACAATGCAGGAATTGAACCATTCATTGCCACGAAAGAGCTTTTTAATAAAGAAATTGTCATAAATGAATTAAGGCCAAAAAATACTAAAATGTAGTGTTTTTTTTTTTCTATTATATCAGTATATATGAATAATATTTTGACGAAATCAGTTTCTAAATTTAAAAAAATTCATTACATATTGCTTTTTACACTTGGATGTCAATATTGAAAAAAATAATTCCCGACATATTGCTGTAATGACTAAGTTAATTTCAATATCAATTATAACTGAACCGAGAATGTTTGATAAAATTAGTAAAGAAAATATAATTCTATGTGACAGATTTATTACTATGTAGGTGTGATTGGAATTCAGGCCAATTAACTTATAAATTTAACATATTACACCCAATATTATAATGAGCTCGGTACCTATTCTCTAACGATTTCAGAATATCATGCCAGTTAGGAAAATTAACTTGTAAACCATAAATTACAAAAACTTCATATCTTGTTTTATTATTTCCACTTACTTCTACTGAATACAAAATATTTTTCTATAATATTCTCTACATAAATGTAATGAAATAATAATCATCAACATGAATATTTGAAATTGTGACACAATGAAATAATTATTGGAAAGTGTATGTATATTATTAAACAGAAACTATTATGTATTGTATTATGTTTAAAAATAAATTAAATTAATTAATGAAGCTTTAGATAAAGGTTTTTATTATTATATTATAGAAAAGCGTTTTCAATAGCAATGCTAAATCCTAATTATAGTATGTGTGTATGTCTATAGATAAATTGTATCTATTTTAGTTAGACACTCAAAAACATCCTAACACTTAATGTAAACTAATCATTAGGTATTATTATTAAAATACAATATTGCAAATACTTTTCAAATTAACAGTATTGAGTAAATTCAGAGATGGGATTTTTATGCAATTCCAGGATTAGTCTGATATATTTGGGCAGTCTTTAGAATATTTAAAATTAAAGTGGTAGCTGAAAAAATGGCATCTTCCCAAAAACAATTTGCTTTGAAATCACCAATTAAAGTTTTGGAAATACTGCATAAAAAATTTAAAAACAGCTTTGAAACTTTTCTAAGTATTAATATAGGCATCGAGGATTATAAAAATGTAATCACCGGAAAAAGGCTTTTGAATGCAAACAGCCTAGTTATAACCAGAGTTACACTAAAATAAATTGCAATTACAATTACTGTAATTTTAAACTAGGAAATCAAATTACAATATTGACTATTGGATGAACCTCTGTAATTTTAATAATGATCCAAAATTACAATTAAGAGTAAAACCAAATTAATCGCAATAGCACTTAAAGGCAAAAATTAATTTTAATTATTTTTTACCCCACACTATTTCAGCTACCACCTCAATTTTTGTTATTAAACTTATTTTTATTTACATTATTTTTTGTATATTTGTGGTTTTATTTATTTTCATAGATAAATTATGTTTCATTGTATTTTTAAAAGGTTTAAAAAGAATAACTTTTTTTTTTATTATAAAATTACTGATGTTACTATTTCTTTATAAGAATATTTCTGGGGATTTTTCCAGTAGACTTGATGAAAAAAATTATAAAATAAAAAAAACTTTTCACATTAAGGTTGTTTCATAGTATATTTTGACATATTTTGTTAGTGTAAAAGGTTTTTAAAACATAAAAATTAGGTTTTTTTTTATTATGTTAATTATAGAAATTGATACAAATAATTTGCAATGGTCTATTATCTTTTATTATAGTGTTAAGTAATATATAGAATCTGGTGATCGTTAGATTTAATTCTTATAATTGCATTCTAGGTATATTTTGATTAATACTATATTATGGACTTTTTTAAGTTTATACGTTTGCCATAAGCTAAAACAGATTCCTAAAACAATGAAGAGTTTTATAAACTATCAGATGTTACGAAACAAGATACAGTCTCAGACATTTTGGAAAATACATTTGACATTATAATTGTACCAAGACCTACAACAGCTTAATCCAAAACAGGAAACTGTATGATTATAGGCCAGCAATAGAAAATCAACCATCTTCCAATGTCAAGACTGGTCAATACATTTTGTGAACTACTTCAGTCAATATGGCTGATTTAATTGTTAGATTATTCGCTGAATCCAATAGATACGACGAAGTTGATTTATTTGGTGACGTTAAAGACAACCAAAGAACAATTTGGTGAGAACCCGAATTTCGGATATTTACTATTAGGATATCAACGAATTTATATTTTGATCATCATCAAAATCATTTACTTATGATATGTTAGAATCTAGGTTGCAATTTTTGGACGAGAACCAGCCGCGATTGAATAAAATCTAAATGATTCTCTAATTTTTTTAATCTAAAATCTTTACCTTTTTTGGAAAAAAAATTAATTGGCATTACAAAGCCAACATAAAGATTAAGTTATAGTTCTTTTGATCGATTTAATAATCATTAAATATAATTATGGAATAGATATACATTGTAATCTATGAAAAGTGTAATTATGAGTAAGGTAATATTTTTTCCCATTTTATGTATATGCACAATAGTTATACATATAGTTTTTATAGAGCTTAGTTATAATTTTAGACTATGATTTAATGTTTACAATATTGGAAAAGTATTAATGGCTATATTAATAATTAAATTAAATTAAAATTAAAAAAAAATCTAAAATATGTTATTTTATCATTTGTGTATATAATATGAATTCATTGGTATACTATGGTTTAGTGCAACCTGTTTTTATCTGTATTTTTTAGAACTATTGTATTTTTGTTTGATACAGTTTATTGGTTAAAAAATTCATTGAAGTAAAACTGTGTTTAATGTCGAAAATAAGATATTTGTATATAAAAAAAAAAGATATACTTTTATTAATAAACTTTTTCAAAGTGTAGTATTTTTTGAAAAAGATTTCACTATTTTATTTAATGAAATCTCAATGATATTTAATCATTTGTATGTATAATATGAATTCATTATGCGGTTTAATGTGTTTTCATTTGTTTCGTTTTCTTAATTTTTGCATTTTTGTATGGAATAGAATGATTCTTAATAATAAATCCTTAGAGGAGAAAAGGGTGTTTAATGTAAACAATTAGATATTAGAATAAGAATAATATTGTACTTTTATAAATAAACTTGGATCATTTGTATTTTATTAATTGAAATCACCGATCTCTCACAAAGCTATAAAGTCGAAAGCTGTGTTAGAAATGTTTTCCCCTTTTCTCTTTTGGAGTGAATAAAGTATCCTAAAAAATTAATAATAGAAATGGAATTTTTTTAAATATATTAAAACTTATATTGTAATAATATAATCTGCTACACATATGAGCAATAAGTATTAATATAGTTTACCCCTGCGAGAAATCTCGCATTAGATATCTATCCTTCTTCTCTATAAGAAATTACAATGAGCTTAAACCCCACGTTATTTTAAAAAACGTTAATGTTCAGGGTTTTGAAGTACAGGGTCCAGGACGTTCCGTTGTAACAAAGAAAGAGTCGATAGTATCAATTTATAAAACAAAAAATTTTGAGCTCAAATAGTTTCAAAATATGTATGGGATATCACTGAGTAATATGAACCATTAAACTTATGATGAATGCTATCTATATACCAATAAACTTACAAACTAAACACATTTGAATCAATATTTTTTTTAGTATTATAAGTTTAATTCGTTTACGATTAGTTAAAAACATTTACGGGATCTCACTCAGTAATAAGAGTCATGAAAATTGGAGAGACTAAACAAGTTGAGTACAGTATTTTTACTTTCACATACCTATATAGGATATATAAATAGTACGAGAAAGTTCTGAAAATGTTTTCGAAATACAGTTTGCAACTGAAATACAAGTCTCCTTATTTCAAATAACCGAGGTCTGTGTGTGTATAGCTCGAAAACGAAAAGTCGTACAAAACTGAAACTAAATATTTAAGGTAAGTATATGCCTGGGATGAGACAGCAACCTTTTTGATGAAATCGACTGTCCAAAAGTAACACTTTATAGAATAGATTTTTCACATTTTTTAAAAATTTTATACAGAACCCCTCTAACGATTATTATACAACTCGATGAACCAATGATAAATTAAGTATTATATAAAATTAAAAAGGTTTTTCCTGATTGAATTAGTCTAAAAGAGCTTAAATACTGAATTAAAAAAAACTCTTCTTCTGAAATACCTTTAATTTTGTCTATTTGAAAATAGATCATTGTTCTTGGCAAATTTGATATCTATTGCTCACACTTAGAGAAATCATAAAATATAATTATTGGGTAGTGTTAACACCTTATTTTATTATTACCTTATAAATAATTTGTAAGTAGTATTTGAGTTGTATTAGTGTTTAATTTAGTTACATTTATTTTAATTGTGTAAAGTGATTTGAGTAGAAAAATGTGTATTTTATTTGTGTTGTTATAATTAAGTAATAGAGACAGTTGCTAAGGGTTGATAATCGTTGCTAAGGCGTCGCCTAGCAACTGACCGACCATCTTCCTTTTTAGATGAGTTCGAGCTAATTAGTGGCCATTATAGTGTGTAACCAGCCCTGACTGCGTACGGTTATTTTATTGAACATTTTTGAGTGTTTTATTCACCATTACAGTCCGAAACCAGACTTTTTCTGCGTTTCGACTTTAATCAGTTCCGGCTAATTAGTGACCATGACCGTGTGTAACCAGCCCTGTCTGCGTTCATTTTGGTAATATTTATTGACATTTTGAATGTGTTAACAGACATTACAGTCCAAAACCAGACCTTATCTGCGTTTCGACTTGAATATAAATTTTTGCTAATTAGTCGGCTCGCATAACACATTATGATAACTAGACCCTGTCTGCCTTTAATAAGTGCCAGTGTGGCCATCTTGGCTTTTGGAACATTTCGACTGTTTGTGAGTCATTGCACCAACTTTGGACCAGTTTAAAATTCCAGCGGTGTATTTAGCTACAGAGTAGCGACCTACACACCTCGACAAGTAAAATATGTTCCTCTGACCTATCGGATTGGATCAACCTTTCGTTGACCAGTATTAATTTTACATATTTATTTGTTTTTTTGTAAATTAGTTTATTTTCGTCTTTATAATTTATTTAGCTTGTTTTATTTTGCTTTAGGTGTTTTTTTAAAAATTGTATTCATTGTTTTAGACATCTTTTGTTTATTTTAGTTTTAGTTTTCAAATGTTTAAATTGACTATAAATGTTTATAACCGAATCTGGTTGTTTGTTCATTTTAAAGCCTTCCAACAAAAAGACATAGTCGATTCGAGGTGGCTTCACTCCTGTGGGTTCCTGGAGCCCTCCTGGAGTCCACCCAGCCTCTCAAATTGGTACCCTTAATTGGGTAAAAATGTGGCGGTCGAGCTTGAATCTGACCATTCTTCTACTTGCACAACCGTTGGTATAGTAACAGTACTTCCTTACAAAGTACTGGACCCCTGACCCTATATGGTTTGTAGCGGCACAGATTTTAATTTTTTTTTATTGTACTGGTTTCCCAAGCCTGGTCATATTTTTTAACAAATTCACAGAATCTCTTCTTACGTAGAGGCTTATTATATGACGACATGTAACCATTAAGAAAGATTCTTTAAGCTAGCAGCTCTTGTGGTGACCCAATTTCATAGTACCTCAACTCTTAGGTTGAGCTTATTAATAAGGATCACATGTGGAGTGTTCTTGAGTGGGTCTGAACGTACAGCAGATCTGACGCAGAAGGTGGTCTGTTTCCAGTTTGTTTGTTTTTTTCGATCATCATGCTTTTGATGATTAGTTCTTGTAGTTTGTTCGTTCATTTATAATATAAATATAGTTAGTTAATTTTTCGATTGTATACTATGTTACTATTTTTTCAAAAATAGTTCTGACCATAAATTATGTACTGAAATCCCTTAAATGTATCTGCTGAACATTATAATATATCTACTAAATAATAAGTTAGTTCCGTAAAAAAAAGTGTCAACTAACAGTGCAGTATAGTATCTGTAATAATTAAAGGGGAAAAAAAACAAAAAAACAGAGCGTAATGCCCGACAACACGATGAAAGTTTTAAGCTATTGCCACTACCATAGTATAAACTGCCCCATTAGATTTTACTTGGTAGTTGACAGGGTTAATTTTGGCAGTAAAGCTACTGTCTCGTCCAATGCTATAATTATACGCTGAGCAGTGCTCTGTCACTTCTAATCTACCTTTACAACTGTGATGGCGATTGGAAGAAACACATTATTTTTATATGTCGTTGAGTTCTGATTATTTATAATCTTGAAATTGATAAAATTAGAGCATTTGATTGAAAGTTTTTAATCTTTTCTGCAGTAGGTGATGATAATTGGGCTAAAACTGTTAAGACCATTTTTCCAACAAAATATCAATAGGTTTAAGTTATGTTTACAGTCATCTAGTGACCTGACCACTGTCTCAATCTTGTGACAGTATGACAGAATACTACTAGGCTTTGCAGCTGTGTAAAGGAGCCTTAATGCAATATAGCTTACCATCATAAGTGTTTATATCGCAGACATATCTATTTCATTTAATCTGATATTTAAACAACCGCATTTCATAATAAATTATGAAGTGAGAGCACAATAATAAATTTTTGAGCAAAAGAGCCACTAGATTAATGTTAATAATAAATAGATCAGGTAAAAGAAAATTTTGGCCGAAAACGACGAAAGGATGCAAAGATGAAAAAGAAATATCAAACCAACACGATGGACGAAACAATTCATGGCCTTTATTGTAATGTGATGTACATGGATTGGGAGAATCCCTTAAAACATCCGCATGACTTGACAAGGTTACAATCTTAATAGTTTAATATATTTCATGGATTTCGATTTTAGTAATCCGCTTGACTGTTAGGTTACATAATGAACTAACAGTGCATTGCTTGCAGTGACTGGTCAGTCAATATTCCATGTGAAGGAAAGAAGGTTAAGATGGGTGGGGCAAGTGGCTCGAACCAATCCATCAGGACGGATAGGATAGGAATCGTGGAGTAGGATGGATGGACGGCCAAAGATCTACAAGATCCGAAGATCTAGCCGAAAAAAACTTTGTGAGATATTAAACCGATAAATAATCTGGCGAATAATTAGCGCTTCGTAAATCGATTGGCAGATATATTAGAAACCTTGAACAAGGTTTCTAATATATAATCCACATTTTATTGAAGTTGTATGTTTTTCCGATGATTGTGCTAGTTTTGGCGACGTTCAAAACTTTTTCAGTCAACTTCAAACTGAATTCCCACAGCCATAAATCCTTCTTTGATGCTTCTTAAGTTGTTATTACATTGATATTGTAATCTTTTACGAGAATTCTCAGCATCCTGTTTCTTTCTGAACAATACTGCTAATTTTTCAAATTAGCTCTTTTAGCTACGGATATATATTAGTACTGATGGGATATTTAGCAAAAAGGTCTGATTCATGCATTTGCTACAGATAACTCGAAATCTGTGCCCGATAAGATATTGGCAGTCTAGGAGGACAAGATATCCATCAACCCGATAAGGCAATGGATGGCAGACTGTTTGTGCTAGTGACCGCATTGACCTATGACTGGCTGCCAGACCTTGTGATTTTAAGAGTTGAATATATTAATGGGAGGAAATGCCAGTTTGAAAATTGCTAAAACCTGCTTAATGCTGACAAGTAAAAGAAAAAATATTATAATGAGGTGTAGATAGTTGACCGTAGATTAATGCTTGGAGAAGTTTGTCGGGGGGTGCGGTCAGCAAAGAACAACATAAATAAACAAAACCATATTTATTTATTTTATGCCGACGTTTCGACCTGAGTTTCAGATCTTCATCAGGGCTATAGAACAAAAGAGATAACAACAACATTTAGAGTAACATACAAAGAAAATATTATATACTTTTTGTTATTTACTAGCGAACTTTATTCAGAAAATAACATCAATGACGATTTTAATTCCAAACTTTGTAAAGTTCTTCAGTGTTCTGCATTAGAGAAAACTACTGTATCATCTGGAATAAAAATGAACTTCCTTGTGCCTAGCCATTTTTGTGGCTTTAATTAAAAAAAATAAGTAATACTAAAAAAAATATATAATAAAGTGCTTGGGCCTATTTATGGTAAACTGTATACACGACCGACATATCTCTTAGCCAACATGAAATAAATTATTTTTATTTATTTATTGATATTTATAGCTGTATATAAAATACAACAAGCAAATTTGAAGTAAGATCATAATGATATGATACAGCATGTAGAGAAACTACCCATTGGTAGAACTCTTAAAACATTTTACAATATAAGGTCACGAGGCCATCTTCTTTTCAGGCACCTCGGAGGATTACTAGGAATGGAAGAGGAATCAAGGTTAGAAACTAGTGGGTTTGGGAGTTTATGATGGAAGGAATGATATCGGTTTCGGGCTGGATCGGTTACATAAGGAACATTTAGGTCTTTATGGATGGTTTTAGAGAGAGAGAAATACTTTATTCATATATGCTGCCTAAATACATTAGGTTG
>NW_027112535.1:38553-45927 GCF_000696795.3 Halyomorpha halys
AGGCCTTCTAAGAAGCTCCTTGTTCTATCTGGTATTGTTCCGCGAGATCCAAACCAGAGGCCTCTCACGGTGAATATAAAGATTTGATACGAGAGGAATTCGAAGACTTAGTGGAGCCCCAAAGCTCAACTCCGTATGTCCAAATGGGCCTTATTATTGTCAAGATCAGTCTTTTGTAGTGAGTTGGAAGTTTAGTCCGTTTGTCTAGTAAGTGCTGTAATAGTCGGAATCTAAATGCAGTTTCCTGTCTTTCACTCACCCACCGCTACCATAAAAAGGTCTGCCAAGTAAATTTTGTTTTTCTTAGCATGTGTGTGTATATATATTTCAAGGTTAGAGCGTGGTTATTTAGCAATCAAATCTTAGGGATAACCCGCTGTTGAAATATTATGAGCTACTGAATTTTATTACTAATGTATATAAGTAATTTTACTATCTATCAAATTCAGAAGTGTAATGCAATTTTTATATAAAAAAATTTACTATAAAAGTCATTATGAGAAAATTTAAAAACTACAAAAACATATTCTTTCAGTATATTTCACTAATAAGCAATTTTAAATAGTGAATTTCCTTTGTCGCTATGTTACAATCTGAAAGAATTATCTAACTCTACTTATAATAGAATAACTTTTTATAGATAGTATTTAAGCTTTACATCTCTTATAATTTCAACTATGGTGAATCCCACATTTTGAATAGTAAATAATCACAGTTTTGCTAATAGACTATCCGGTGGAATTTACTTGATTTAACTTCTTGAATAAATTAATGAGCGCTGTACAGATTCTATACGTGTTCAGATTATATGTAGATGAAATAAACATTGATGATATGAAATCCAAAAAATGTTGCATTTACTATTTAGAGTTATCAGCATAGATATTATAGTAAATTCTTCTAATTTAATCATATGTTAATATAGAAAGAAAAAAATTTTTTAAATAAAAATCATATGTTTTAACTATTACGTTAGATGAGACCATTGTATAAAGGTGTTGAAATAAACAAATTTGGTGTTGTACCGGTAATGTGGAATTATTTTGTGTGAAGAACTTCCGGACAGTCACAGATCTGAACAAGTCTTATCATACGAATGTTTTGTAACCTCCTGCTGTGACTGCAACTTAGTGCCAAGGCCCAGAAAAGTAGCTTGTTTTCCAGCCTAACCCAGGTAACTATTTAACGTAGATTATATTTAGAAACTAATAAGTGGTACTCATTACTGGTTAGATTTGGTTGACCACCTGTAGGACAACCATACTATTTACAACCAATAGCGAGATAGGGAATAATACAAAATGAAGAGGGAATCCAAAATTGATCTCTCAGAATCATTGCGAAATTAATATTAACTTAAAGTGAGCAGTCAGTCCACACCGCTCCGAATCGGGCACTAACGCTAATACGTGATTGGACACCACATGCTAGAGGTAAATGTTTCTTAATGGCAGGATGATCATCAGTATCCTGGCTTGTTCACTTTTATTTTGTTGTGGTCCCACGTAAAGAAAACCTGATAATTCTACAGTGGTTAGAATAAGTATATTACATATAGGATAATAGCTCCTCCTCCCCCCTTGTCAGACATAAGCAGAGAAAGGGTAAAAATAAGTAAATAAAATAAGAACTGGAGATCTGAATAAAAAACACGAGTTTTAAAAGTAATAAAGGCTAAACTCGAAGTTCCATATTAAACTTGTAAATATTAAAACTGGAAGTTGCATATTATACTTATAAAAAATAAGTGTTAACTTAAAATATTTTGAATTTACTCTGTCCTGCCAGTTCATAAATAATTAATATTTCGTGATGCAACCGGTATATTTTTTAGCGCTATCTAGAAATAAATGTTTCCTTCTCCTTTCTCATCTTCAGTAGCAATGAGTGTCTATTAAAAGTGAACATTTAGTTTTAATTCAATAATAATGGCTTAAAGAAAAAAGGTCATTGCATTGTGTACTTTTATGTAAATGGATAATTTCGAACAAATATTTAAAAAAATTAAAATTATTTTAAAAATATTTTACAAAATTTTAAATATTATTTATTTATTGGTGTGATTTAATATTCTTACGTACTTCCACTACTGAAGGAAAGATGGTTTACAACCACTAGATTACCAGCATATTCTCTCTTGATTGAGAATGATGAGATTTATTCTTTCAAAGCATTAGAGTCTACATCCGAAATCGAACTTCAGCTGTACGTAGAAGTGTTATGGAATACTATCCAGCCATTACGGATTCAAATTGCCTGAAGCAAACATCGAAGGTTTCTGTAATACAAGAACAAGATTTCAGCTCAAAAATCACTTATTAACTAAAAACATTAATATAAACATCAACAGCGCTCTGTGTACTATCGAATAATGAAAATAAATAAATTACGCGGTGTATTATTGAGATTCACTACAGAAGTATGTAGTTAAAAAACTAAATGTTAACACAGGTAATGAATGGCCTTGACCCTGTAGAATGATCCAATGTTACAACAATAAGACGGATATTGATATCAATATTCAACAATGGTGTCCAACAAATACATGTGACTGTCATTTATTGGTGCAGATATCATGGAACTGTCGTCAATATTTTTTCGAATTATTTTGTATGCAGCTCTGTAATAAAATTTAGTGAAGGCTACACACTCGTGTTCCGTTAGCAAGCAGTTTCGTTTGATTTTATTATTTTATATACTATTATGATCTATTTTAATTTTTAATAATTGCATAATAATATTCATTTAATTAGTAACTTTTGAAGTTACCAGAACCTGTAAGGTATTATATATTTAATATAATTATAGGTGACTGTATTAGTGAAATTGTTTACCACCATATTTTCACTACAATGAGTTCAGCTAAGCTATATATAAGACCTCATACAGTACTAGTGATAACTAATGAAAACAAAATAATAAATAATATCCTTTTATTTATAAATCGAAAATGCTTTTATATAGATCACCGTTATTATGACAGTGTTTTAAAAATAGTTATTTGTTTTATTAAATGGATTACAACTAGGTGATATAAAAAAATATACATACGTAATTATATTACTCTATATAAATTAATTAATAAACAGATGATGTGCTATTGATTTCACGAAGAGAAAAAGAAATAGTGACCATGCTAAATAAGCTTATGCACAAAAGTGCTCAACACGGATTATCGTTGAATCTCATTCAGACAAAAATAATTACAAACTCACATGTTACCAAAGTGAAAACAGACCTTCCAGAAATAAGCATAGTAGATGAAATCACATATCTAGGATTTCTTTTAAAGATAGGCAACTGAGATTCAAACAAGGACAGCTATGGCTTGCCGGAAATATTGGAGCTTACGAATGATAATGAACAATAATCAGCCAGCCTTTAAAAACATTGGCTTTCAATAGCTGTATAGTACCTGTGATGTCTTATGGATGCCAAACATGGTCCCTCAACAAGCGCCATGAGAGAAAGATTCAAACATGCCATAGAGCAATGGAGCACGCTAGGCATAAGAAGAAGCCAAAGCTCAGTAGCCTATCAATAAAGAAATATACCAGGGTCAAAGATGTAATCAGGCACGTCAAGAAGATGAAATGGCAATGGGCTGGGCATCTAATGAGGAAGAACGACGAAAACTGGGGCAAGAAACTAACAGAGTGGATATGAAACGGACTAACCCCTTGAATATGAAGAGGAACCGAGGCAGACAAAGAAGAAGATGGGTAGAAGAGATAAAGAAGGTAGAAGGAACACTGTGGTCACGATAAGCCAAGTACAGAATATTCTGGAAGATGAAGATAAACGAACTCTCAGTTTATCAAAGTATGGATAGTCTCCATTAAACACTTTATTACTCCTTAAAAAAGGAAGGTCCCATATACATGTATAATAAAGAAAAAGTGAATGGAAATATCAATGTAAATAACGCTATTATAAATGTATATATGTATATAAATAAAGACTATTATTATTATTATATAAATTAATTGCCAATGCTATTCGTTATGAAGCTCCAATTAATATTGAAAAATGTGACAATATAGTTTAGAGATTAGATTTTTGTTTTTATTAAGTATATTACATTCTGTCTTATATTTGTAGATAATGATAATAAGTATCATAGAATTCATTCATACTATATTTACAAATATATAGATACAATATGGTTTAAGTTTAAATTAAAAATTTGTTATTAAAAATGACCAATTTTGTTTATGCTAATTTAATTAAAAACATCCATTTTACTTTAGTTTATTTTCATATCTAGTTTCTTGTCTGCCCAGTGTGTTTTGGAGGTTAATTTTAACATTTTAAGAATTAATTTAACTTTTAGTGTTGCGACTAGCATATTTAAACTCAAGACGATCCCCAAATAAGTAAATTCTCACAGTCAGTACCTTGCCGAAGTATTACAGAGAACTATTTTTTATATAAGCTATGTGCACTTGGAAGTCATCTTACATATTCCTGTATTTTCTGTTAAAATTAATCAGTGTGCACTAAGACTGAAGGATGTTTAAGACATGTAATGCGGGGGTCACCCTCTGAAACATCTTCAAACAGTACGCGTTTACCCCTTTGAAACGTACAAAGCTGAAGTACTGAGCGGAATACAAAAGAATGAAACACTGTTCCTTCTGTTGTTTCCTTAAGGAGGTGAGCCTAAGCTCGTCTCAATGGCTTCCAATGAATCAGGGCTTAAATGAACAATCCTTGTGAAGTGAACGAACCTTCAACTGCAACTTTAGGTATGCCACAGTTTTGAAGAATCGCTCTAAAAACGATTTCATTTTTTCTAGGTGCCAAGCTTCATTATTTATATTAGAACAATTACCGAAGAAAATTGAGCTCATTAATAAAAGAAAACTATTAGTTCTTGTGATAAGAAAAAGTAAAAAGGACTGCATAATTTTTTCTTTAAAATCAGTGTTGGGCTTCGAGCAACCTAAAATTTATGTTATATAGGGGAATTTGTTGATCAAATGAAATAGGGGTTGTGAAATGGAAGGGAAAGAAAAATAAAAGGAATAAATCGAAAAACTTGTAGTTAGTTTGTAGACTGGTATTAATCGTAAAAGAAAACTGTGGAAGAAAAAAAAAAAAAAATGTTATCTATGTATTATATTATATCATGTAAAAATATATAACTTATATTTGTCCAGTCACGGATTGATCAGTATGCTGTGTAATGTAGCAACCCGATGTATTTGGGCAGCATGAATGAATAAAGTATTTCTTTCTCTCTCGTATTCTATCTATCTATCTATCTATGGCGCTACATCACGTCACCGAGACTGGGCCTCCTCCAAAATCTTTCGCCAATCAACACGCTTAGCTGCAGCAGCTCTCCAGTAGAACCCGTGCGTCCGATGACACAGAGTCTTACTTTTGGCCTGACAACCTATCTTAGTCCATGCATCTCCGGACAATATAGGACTTCGTGGGTATCGCCGAATCATCATATACGTGCAACGTGCCCGGCCCATCGAAGTCGTCCCATCTTGATGAACTTGACTAAATCTATATTCTTATAAAGGCCAGCAAGTTCGGCATTTCCCTTTCAAGATTAACTTTTCAAAGATCAGAAATCTATTTTCATCTTGCTTTTTAAAGACTCATGCTTCTGATCCATAAGTTAAAACAGGGCGGACCAGGGTTTTGTAGAGGTTGATCTTGATCCTGTTTGAGAGGAACCTGCTTTTAAAACGCTTTGCAAGGCCAAAGTAGCACCGTCTCGCCGCTGCTCGTAAATCGTATTAGGTTAATTTACTTTTAGAAATGTGCGGGTTTGTATCTAGCCTGTTCCACATCGACTTTATCAGGTTTTGTCCACTACCTTAATACCTAAATTTTCACAGTCCATTTGTCAATCCATTTTTTTCTCCTTCGTTCACAACTAAATCCCAGCAAAATGGGAAAACTTCGCACTACGCACCTGTTTGGACGAAAACTGAGGAACGATACAGGTCTAATGGGCGCGGTCCCAACTGAGCACCATGCTTGGATTGTTCTTCCGTTTTTGTACGAATTCGGACGAATTGATTTCGCAGCTTTCCGATCTAAATGGACGAGAGGCCTTATATTCCGAAAACGGCTAGTCCGATTTGTGGGGTTTTAAAGATTGTTGTGAAAATGGTCTTGAATTTATTTTATCAAACTCCATTGACTACTTTCGCTTCAGTATGGTCAGAAAAAGAATCTTCTTGTTTCAAACAGGGCTCCTTTCGAAGGTTTTATCTAAACGACATATTAAATTAATTTAAAAATAGATAAATAATATTTATTCCTAAACTTTGAAATATAGTTAATTGTATACCTATCAAATAGAAATAGTGAACTAGTATATACAGACTCATGTAGTTGGCGGAATTTTTAATTAAGAAGCAGAGAACTGTTGTAAAAAATTTTTTTTTCATTAATGGCGTAAATTAAAGATCTAAAAATACTAAGATCAACCTTGAAACATTATAGATACACGACCTTGTAAACACCGATAATTTCAGACCCTGCATACAAATCACAGCAATTAAAAAATCATCTAGTCTGGCTGAAAGAAAATAATTTTCGATACGGAGCTGGTCCAGGTTGCGATTCTACAGTTTACAGTTTAAAACTAGCGTTATTAATTGATATAATAACTATTTATGTCTTAACTATTTGTTATTATATAATTGCTACGTTTGTTATTATTAAACTATTTTTTTTTTCATTATTAACTTTCATTGTTATTTTTAACCGTTTTATCTTTATGTATGTTTATTTCAAATATCTGGGTCATTATATGTCTAAAAAAATAATTTGAATGAAACTTCATTGATTTATTCCATTCCCATACAGATAATAGCTGGACAGATTTTTGTCCTAATAATTATTCTGTGGTTGTCTGTTTTTTGGTGATATTGTAAAACGTTCTTAAACCAACTTTTCAAAAAACTAAAATGTTGACAACGTGACGTGATTCTTGAGTGTCAGAAAGTACGGAAATTTATTATATATTTACAATTATATAGAAAATTGATATTCTTCAAGTGGAGAAGAAGTATTTCCTCCAACTATGGATCAAATTTGATAAGCCGCTATCCTAGCCTTGTAAAGGAAAATACGTTAGTGCGGGTGTAAGCGATAGTAGAAATTGGGATTTGATAGAATTAATATCCGGTAATATCTAGGTTACAAACCGCATAGTTCCTGAAAATTTGATCAATATTGGATTTGAATGCAGACAGATCGACACGTCAATCCAGTCCGCACTCAAATCTATGAGATAAGCGACACCGTTAATCTTCTAATTATTGTATATATTATTTTATCATTATGTTATTTTATTTATTTATTTTTCATACAGATAGTCTGATTATGTTCATCTTGTCTATT
>NW_027112535.1:46062-52384 GCF_000696795.3 Halyomorpha halys
TTTTTATTTTTATTTTAGTATGTATGTGATCATTTATCAATATTACCTATTGCCCACAACTGTGTGGCAGATTGTAATATCTATCAATAAATAAATCTCTTCTTCTTAAAAACAAAAAAAAAATCTTCTAATACCGTTAATCCAATTTCCATGAAATTATCTGGAATCATGCCTATTGGTGCCTATGTAGTTCCATAGAAATTATATAAAATGATATTTGCTAGCCTTGCTTACGCATGCCCAAACATATTTCCCTGAGCAACGGCGGTACTTCCAAGTGGCGACATAAGACTTCGCTAGTTGTAACTATCCGTTGCCGCAGATACAAGCATCCGCCGACAATCAGTCCTCCTTACTTACGTTTGGCTCATCAATTCGTCTTTTCCCACGAAGTTGCTCAACTAACGTATTCTTGGGTGTCTCGACATCATCAATTAGCGGGACGTGCCAGGCCCACCAGTCTAATGGTGGAGGTATCCTTGTAGAGTCCCGCGAGTGCTTTATTCCTTCTAGACGCCTAAATCTCAATTTTTCTTATAAATCTGTTCTCATCTGTCATTTGCGTAAACACATCTTAATTTTTCCTCTAAGCACCTAAATTTCGAGAACTGAACGTCTTAGGACCCAAAATTAGGGCAAATACTTGATTTTCAGTATAAGATTAGTTATTTTCTGTGGAAGATATTTTTATGCAGAAATAGTGCAGTTTTACATCGAAATCTTGGTAAAAATTCAAATTATGTACTATATTTGTTCAAAATGATGACTAAATCGAATTTAAGTAAAGTTATTTTTGTGCTTTGTGACACTTGAAAAATCATTCTCCCTTATGATATTTCATTGATGAGGAGGTTTCCATAACCAAAGGTAAAATCCTAATGAATCATTAAATTTTTTATCTTGTTGTATGTGGTTTTCAAGTCATAGTCACCAACTGACTTATAAAATCTCCTTTCCTTATTGTACTGTATGTACCTTGGTAAATATTTTTTCTAATGATTTCTTACAAGGAAAATTCAGAAAAGGTCTTATGACTAGTAACACATTATTTTTCATATAATAGCAACAAGAATTTTATTTTACTATTCTTTAATAACGAATTTAAAAATTGCTCTTGTGGGGGTTATCTATCTTAGAATATAAGGTAATGTAATGTGGTTACTATTATAGAATAGCTAGTAATGAATTATGAAATCAGATGAGTAAGTGAGAAACCATAGATAGAAACAAGTGATAATTTTGCAAATAAGAGATTTTTTGCTACATACTAATGCATGAACCAAATTTAGGATTTAGTATTGACAAATTTTTTAAATTATCATATAATGATAAAATATTGATAGAATGATAGTTTATGATTACTAACTATCATTCTATCAATATTTTATCATTATATGATAATTTTTTAAATTATCATATAATGATAAAATATTGATAGAATGATAGTTTATGATTACTAACTATCATTCTATCAATATTTTATCATTATATGATAATTTTTTAAATTATCATATATTATCATTATTAGTTAATTATTGATAATTCCCCAACTTTATCAATGTTGAATCACAATTTATCACTTCTTTTCAATCCTTAGCTTCTCAACCTTTCAAATGCATACAGACTAAAATTGAGAAACTTTTCAGATTATCAAAATAAAACCCGAATAGCTCTCCGATAAATTTCAGAACGTCTGTTTAATACGCAAAGCTCATTTATTTAATGCAAATAACAAATTAAATGTAAACTTTTCAAGTATTTTTCAAACTTTTTGAAGAGAAAAAGGGAAAATAGGACTGATATCCCGAGGAAATGATAAAAACCTGGATTTTGATCTGATATTGACACTCTAACATAAAAATCCAAAATGTGTCAAAGGTTATTAGTGACCATAAATAACAACTTCTGATAATCATGACACAGAAAGGATGTGTAACTATATTACGTGAACTCAGATCATTCATATAATTGTTCTGATAATGAAAGATAAAAACCAAGATCTTTCAAAAAGTCTTAATATATATTTTTTTGACAATTTTTAATTCCATACCCGTGACAACTAGGAAGAAAACATTGGAGGTTTAATTGTAATTATTTTTAAGGAAACGTTTTGTATAACTGAATTCGGAAATAATTTACTGATAATGATAAAGATTGTGGAGAAAATATGTGTATGTATCTCTGGGTGTGCACATATCTAAAAACAGGCAGTACCCGTTATAAGTTATTTTGGAGATACGTTGCTAAATTTACACCAGGAATCGTTTTATGTCAAAACAAATACAAAGTTACGTTGCTCGAATGAAGCGGTTATAAAATAAATATGAGAGAATAATGAAACTATCCAAATTGTATAAAGCTATCCACATTGCATAAAAAACTTCAAAGATAAATATAAACATATATTGTCATTTTGAATATATGTCCGTTCTCCATGTACTTCTCAAACATCCTAGAAGCCTTCTCCTATAATAAACCCTCTTTCATTAAATTGATCACACTGTATTCAGGAACTATTGATCAAATTTTCAGGGTTTGTGCAGGTTGGTTCCTAGTTGATCATATATCGACATCATTAGATTCCATCAACTACTTTTGATCAAGCTTGAACAAAGGTTTTTTTCATGGCACACCTTGGAAAAAAATTCGGATCAGGTGAAGAATTAGTGTAAAAATAAGTAACAATTTCATTAGATTATGTTTTCTATTTTTACAAGCGAATGTTCAAACACATTTTACACGACAAACCTATATTTCGAAACCGATTAGTCTGATTTGACCCAAATTTACAAAAAAATTGTAGATTAATATGTATTATCATTTTATCCAATATATCGCCATTATCCTTTCGCTTACGCATGCGCAATTATGTTTTCCTTTGCGCTGCTATATTTCGAAAATGTCTCGTACGATTTAGCTAAAAGTATGAGATCAGCATAAACATATTCCTGCATAAGGTTTACCAAATTACATTCACTAGTTTCACTTACTTTTGAAAA
The DNA here is from genome assembly GCF_000696795.3 of Halyomorpha halys. Lineage (NCBI taxonomy): Eukaryota > Metazoa > Arthropoda > Insecta > Hemiptera > Pentatomidae > Halyomorpha > Halyomorpha halys. The sequence goes on from NW_027112535.1 coordinate 49,062, forward strand.
AAAAAATGTAATTTCCTGAATAAGTTTATATTTCGAAAACAGCTCGTTCAGTTGAAATTTTATTCTCAAATGACAAGTAAAAACCCGCAGAAACATGATAATGTCTAGGATTTTCAGAAAAGAAAATGAAGTGCTTTGGAAATAAAAGAGGAAGGCTTTTGTTTTTTGAAGCCCATGTAAATATTTTTATCTCCTCACTAACGAAAGTAAAGAAGGTTGGTTTATATTAATGCAGTAAAAAAAAAAATCACAGAATCGAAAATCATTACTTAAATGTTATGTTACAGACATCAGATTTGATTTCAAGTCTGTCAATATGTTTGTAGTCGAATTTGTATTAGTACATAACGCGAACGACCGTAAACCCAAGGAATTATGACCATTAAAGTTGTACAAACAGATACATGTTGATAACAATACAGTCCCGTATCAGTGCCATAAAATTGCATCTACTACTTTTCCCTATGCATAAGCAAATGTGTTAACCTTGTTTCATATCTATTTTGAAAATTGCTCGTCCAATTCGCCTTAAGGTTGGTGGGAACTTCCAGAGAAGCATGGTCTAGAATAAATTTTATTAGATTTCTTACTCTACCTTCACTTACCTGATTGAAAAAGTAATTTTCTTGATAAGGTCATATTTAAAAATCAACTTGTTCCATAGATTTTATTACTGAATGGCAAACCTTTAAATACGAGCAATTATGTCCCAATAGGGACCCATAGAAAATGAATAATTTTCTGGAAATTCAGGTAGGAAAATATGGGAATATAAAAAAAAAGTTAGTTAGCTAAAGCTAAAGGTATTATTAGTGAGGAACCTATTTCTTTAGACCTATGTTCTTGGGAGACGTTTTTACTGACAAAAATTCTTCTGGATTCTCCTGTCAAATTCAAAATCAAAGTCACATTGTTAAGGGATTAGCAAAATATCAAAAGGATAGGTCCACTCTTAATTTTAGTTCCCTTTATCAAAGTATTGTTCCAGAACATTGAGGTGAGTCTCCAGTATATTTCCAGATATTATTATGCCACAATGTTGAGAAAAAAACGCTATATCGTCAGCAAACATAGATATAGAGGAATCTGTGGACTGTATGAAATCATGAAGTTGAAGAGAATGGGGGATAGAACTTTACATTGTGGGGTACCGGCACCGACCGTTAAGGAATGAGCGCAGAATATCATAAAAGTATTTAGGAGTGCCTACTTTCTTTAGTTTTTATGGGAGACCCCGGTGCCGAACGCTTGTTGAAAGTAAATGTATGAATTGAGTGAATTCCGTTAATATTGCCAGTTGGAGTGAAATGGGTTTTTACATTAGAAAAAAAGAAGCGAGACATCATTTTATAAGTGATTCCAGTAATTTTCCAACAATAGGTAATGAATTTAGAGGCTTATAGCTGCTGTTTTGTTTAGCGTTTTTTCCAGACTTATGGATTACTCCAAGTTCGGTATTGTTCCACGTATCAGAAAACACTATTAAAAATTGACTTTATGAAAATGACAGCTGTCCTGAGAAACATTTTTATATCCATGGCTGGTATCAAGTCATGACCAGGACTTTTCTTTACTTTAAGACTTCCAGTCAGTTCTAGAATTTCTTTTGGCGAGGTGAATTTAAATGGAAGCTGTACTGCTCTTAGGGGTAGATTTAAATACGCGTCAATGTCTTCATCTCTTTCGCATTCTGTGTTAGAGAACGTTTTATTAAAATAATTGGTGAACGCTTCAGCTTTTTCTGAGTAGCTAGTGATGAATCCACCGATCCCTACAAGGCTGAGAATATTCTCATATTTATCCAACTGACGCCGCGTGGCCTTCCATTGATTGATCCTTTGGGTATAAATATTTTACGTATTCCTGATATTTAAAATATACCCATTCATCTAGTTCCTTTTTTAAGGGCGTGTTTGAGGTGGTTTCATTTACTTTTGTTAACAAGGACTCAGTTGCGTATCTACTGTCTCCTAGTCTGATTTGTTCCTTATTCTAAATAAAATTGATTTTGGACAACTGCTTGAACATGTTTCCCCCCTTGATTAGAAAGGCCGTATAGTTGCTTCACAAAAACTATTTGATATAGATTAATTAAGTTCTCTTTATTTGCTTCGATTTCTTGAGCAGTAGACAAATTATTTTTCAGATTAATTTTCTCTTCGACTAGAATTTTTTATGTTTCCCAGTCAATCACTCCATTTGGGAGATCTTAGCTTCCGGTCTGAATTCAAATCTCGAATCACTTGGGAAGAATGAGGAAGCCTACAATTTTTTGTTCGAACGATTGGATTTGAATATTGTGCCTCGAACAAATATATACCAAAACCTTCCGTTAGAAATCCATCTACGGCATCTCAATAAATATTTTTACAGTCTAGGTCCTCAAAAACTAATATTTGGTCGCCTACTGGAAAAAGTTTTAAAAACTCATCTCCAAGTAGTTTTGTATTTGGAAGTTTATAACTTACCGTGATGACTTTAGAAGGAGATGAATGTAAATGAATTGATATAATCTTAATATTTAACTTTAATAATCCTTTATGCTGGAAGAGTCTTATGGAATTAAAAGGATTTAGTGAATGACATAAATTCTTCCTTATTAAAAAACAATAGTTTATTTAATATCATCAGGAACGTTTCGGGAGATTTCCCCCATCTTCAGGCTGTTGTAACATAGTCATGTTAATATTTAACAGTTAATATTTAACATATTAGGAATAATATTTTCAGTGAAGCCAATATTATCTTTAATTATTAAGGTTACACTGCCTTAAGGAGTCAAGCAATGTTTATCATTACCTAAGATTTTGTGACGTGTTAGATTTTAAATTTGATGTTTTAGGATAAATGTATCACTGTTGTGCAGGATTGACTCAATATTATACCTCTGTGAAGTTGGCCCCCCATCCTTGAAAAATTTCAATTTTTTTTTGAGTTCTAGTAGTATCCATAAGAGTTCTAGAGTTCTCGATTATTTATAGGAATAGTTCTGATGTTTAAAACACCAATAATACCGGTCAAATGCCCGCGCGTAAAGTACGTATTTTGTGAAACTTTAACACCGTATATCTATTTTCCAAGCAAGATTAGGGATTTATTCAATAAGGATAATTTTTGAACTCTTGGGGGGGCCAACAGAACTCCCAAAAAACGAAAAAAAAAATTAACAAAAATTTTTGATCGCGAATTTTTAACCTGAATTTGAAAAAATTCAATTTTTTGATGAGATCTAGTAGTATCCATAAGAGTTCTAGAGTTCTCGATTATTTATAGGAATAGTTCTGATGTTTAAAACACCAATAATACCGGTCAAATGCTCGCGC
>NW_027112535.1:58739-65997 GCF_000696795.3 Halyomorpha halys
GAGAACTCTAGAACTCTTATGGATACTACTAGAACTCAAAAAAAAATTGAAATTTTTCAAGGATGGGGGGCCAACTTCACAGAGGTCAATATTATGAAGTTTGACTCAAAGAAAATTTTGAATTTAATTTATTCCTTATTATGATTATGTTATTGAGGATATAACATGAGTATTCCAGCTTAATTATTTTCTTTATTCGGTAATCATAGAACAGAATAATGTTTGACTTGTAGTGAAGCGCAGTTAGTCAGGAGAGAATTAGTAACAGTAAATAAACTAGTGTTTAGATTACGGTCCATTTGTGAAGAAAGAGGTTACTGACGTGGATAGATGGGTCATAAATTTGAGGCAAATAGCTTCAATAATAATTTTAGTTATGGAATAAAATAAATTTTTATCATTTATTTGATTGTTTTGATTAAATGTGGACTAAGGTTTTTGTTCCGATTGTTTTGATATTGGATGAATAGTATCAGCATATACAAATTTTTAAGTAATTCTGATAGTTGGTCTAGCACTTTTTATAGGCTCATCAGTTACATAATATTAAATATATTGCTTCCTTTAATTTTTATAGCAGTGATTTCTTGGCAATACTTTCCCATTTTCTTAGCTCATGATAAAGATTGAAGTGAGTCGATGGATTCGTGGATAATATTTTTCGAATTGACTTCCCTCCTTATGTTGGTCTCCTTCAGTTTTTTTTCTGGACGGTTTTGAGATATACCGGACGAATCAGTTAATTCATCATTTGATTGCATTAATTAGCAATATAGAAGAAAACAAAATATAAAAATGAAATATCACCAAAATGGAAAAAAAAAATAGTCTTACTATTACACCATGATACAACCACACTCTTTGAAAGAATGTCAGAGGCAAATAGTACTAACAACTTATAACAAACGTTTTCAATATTCAAACAAAATAGTTTACAAGTTAATTTAAAACTCTTTGCGTCTCTAAAATTAAGAAATATCTATTTTCTTTGAATATTGATTTTTAATAATGAGCAAAGAAACAACGTTATGAACATAAGACAGTACAAAAATGTATTGTTAGTATTGAAACAAAAATTAAATGATTACTTAATATTTTAGACGATCGCAATACTCTGAACCGAAGGAAATTTCAATTAAGAGATTCAGGACTCAATTATGCCAACATGAGGTACCATAAATAATTATGTTTCACGTTATAAATGAGTGACATTGTTGTCAGAGGTTTTCGTGATTGTATTCATTGAGTTCGAACTACACGCCATGATTGATGAGATAAAGAGGAAGTTCCAAACGCACGCACGACCTGTGCAAAATGCGAAACTTTTGAACGAACGGAAATTCTTATTGATTAAAAGTTAATATGAGGTTATGCAATTAAATTATACATTAGTGAAGATATCTCAAAATATTACTCTGCTCAACAAACATATTGCACATCTTGATAGTACAACAGCTGAGAACTACGTGTTTCCTGTAAATAATTTCGAGCATTAAGGATGTTTAAACCTTTTCCAAAATGTTTGAACAAACATCGACAACGTTAGTGATTGATTTCCAGCCAGAAGTCACTAAGAGGTGCCCGCTGGATTTTGTTTGCTAATGCATTCTTATAATGGCTAATCTCGTCACTTTTTCAAATTAAGTCATTTTTACAAAAGCTTAATATGGGTAATAAATATATCCATATGATCAACATTACGGATGATCAGCATACAGTCTCAACGCAAGAGGATTTGCATTCGCATGTCGCGAATCGGGTCCTCGCAGAACTCATGGTTTGCGTTGCGTGGAACGTTCGCACAATCGCTCATCTCTATCAGAACGGTTCCATTAAATCCATTTTGCCAAATTTTACGTCCGGCGATCGGTCTCCACCTTTCTCCAGAGTTACCCAAGTTCTCTCATGGTCTTTAATAACATCCTCCGATGGTTTCTTCGGTCGTTAAGACTTAAGATACACCTTCAGCTGCGGATAAAAGGGGTCCCTGAACCAGTGGGGGCGGGGCCAAGGCAGGCAGGGTTGGACCCACGTGTCGAGGTTCAATGCCCCACAGTCCACGTGTAGCGACCTTGGGCAACCCGGGGTCAGTGCCCTTCCCACGTGTATGCCCTCTGACTAGGCCATCTTGGCAATGTTGGCGCTGTGGATCGACGACTCCTCCAGTCTTCCGGTCTTCCTTGGCAACACGATGGCCCTCTTTATAACGCAACGTCTGATTGCATTACTTTAAAATATCTAAAATAAAATTTCCTTTGAGATTTATAAAAATAAATATAATTGAAAGAGACTTTAACTCCTTAAAGACTTCATTGCTACTGATAATTATGATAACTTAATATTTATTTAAGTTCTTATTTTTGTTCATAAGTTTAGAATTTGTTAAAAGTAATATTTTTAAAATACCCTTTTTAAATTAAGGTAAATATTATGTTTATCAAATAATTCATTACTGTCAAAACAAGTAAGATTAGACTTTCATTAAACTCAAAAGGTATAAAAGTTGACAGTAGGATTTTTTTTCACTTGTAATGCATCCTCATAAGACTTATGGATAAACTAGCTGATCAGTTAGTATAAAAATAATGCTTATGATTATCTATATTTAAACAAATATGATTAGTTATGTGCAATGATCAATTTCCATTTCTATATGAAATACATATATATGGATATCATGTACTCTTCTAGTGTTTATGACATCTAATGTATCATATTAATTACACTTATTAAATATTATTTCAAAGTTCTTTTCCGACAGATTTCCTTTGTAAAAAAGAATTAGTGTACATAAAACGCTACGAAATTCGAATGCTATAATTTTTTAAGGAATGCTGAGCTAAGCAAGTGTTCAGCTCCAAATATATCTGTTTGTTATCATGCGCACAGTTGTGTAAGGTGACTGTTCTTTCTTTAAGATAAATTCCTTTTTCTCTGCTTATATTATTATTTGTATTGGCATTGGTCCAATGCAAAGACACATTACAGTAATTTATATCGCTGTAATCCTTAAAGGAGTTTAGAGTTCAAGGGTGTTTTTCTTAATCATTCCAGGTATATACAAATCTCAGTTAATTTTATAAAATATCTGAACTCTTATGAGTATGTTGATGTTCCGAAAATGATATAGTAATTATTGAAATTAACGTCTTCTCGAATATAAGATGTATTTGATTAGGTATTTATAGATTTTCTGGGTGGTCTGTTGTATTTTAATTTATGTGATGATGGTGGTTATTATTTGTTAGTGTTCATTATTTCGTGGCGCTGTAACCCATTGTGATGCAACACTCCAGATGAGGTTTCCAACAGACATATTTATTACTTTATTATAATGACATATAAAAATTAACTCCAAGTGCTACACTGGGGTAACTTTGTTCTTTTCGCAATGTTACAAAATATCACTGTAGATGTCGCTGTAGTTGTATTCAAAGCAGTTGTGCGCTACAAAAAAATTTAGGTGTTTCACTTGTTGAGTGCCTTGGAATTACCAAATAATATGAAAATAATGTAGTATTTATCAGCACAAAAAACAAGAAACAATCACTGAAATGTTGATAGGTCTCGGTCACAGTCTGCTTTGATAATTATGTCAATTTCCATAGTTCTGATTAATGAGAAAACAAATTATTTTTAATTCTTTACATTATCTTTAATAAAAGATAGGTTCCCTAAATGTAAAAGGTTAAGTTTGTCTCTTTGATTCATTGAGCTAAGATGTTGTGAACGTTTCAGAGAATTGTGTTGTTGGACAAATATAATGTGTAATTTCTACTAGATTACTATTCTGCATAATCGTAACAATAGAGCAATAAAAACGTTTAGAAACCCCCAACCAATGGATGGGTAATTGCGAGAAGATGATTTCAATGAATGGCATCATAAGTACTCAGATAAAGTTCTTCGCCACCGTTTTGTAACATCTTACGAAAAAATGGTTCTTCCCAAAATCAATAAATAGATATCAAAATATGAAGTTTGATTAATTTATAAATCCAATTCTAAGATGGATTTTTCCAAATTTTACTGGGGCTGAGTACTTACGCGCCAGTCTTCACAATCTTGGAAAGGATGGGCATTTCCGCTATCCAAATGCACTCCCCATGGAACATACGGAGATATATAATGATATACCATTCTAAATAAATATACTTTAAATAAATTAAATTTTGAAATACAATTGAGTCACTTGATATATAGCAAGGCATACGATGTAAATTTGTCAACTGCACAGTTTCGAAAAATTTAACAGTTCTTATGAATGTTTAATATAGTTCATCTACTATAATATTGTAAGTTATGGACATCACCAGATTGTAATTGTGGTGTTAGAAAAGCTAACACAATAAATTGCTTTAAAGAGAAACTAAGGAAAATATTTCATAAAATTGTAATTGTTTTCAAAATCATGGATTACCACATTCTCGCCCCAATCCAATTCATTTAGGCGCCATTCGCCTTATCGGACTAGCCTTCCAGATAGGTTTGATTGGACATGGTGGGTGTATGTTGTAGCAAGTAGAATTTTTTACTTGACCATCATTACATTGGAACAATGAAGTTAGCGTCCAATCACAATATATTTAAAATACATATCTACTGACTTGTCCAAAGAATAGTATATATATCTTTAATTTATAAAAAATATTTTATACTGCAATTGTGTAGTCAAAAGTAGAATTTAATAAATAATGTTAAATTGTAACTTTTTTATTGGCTTTGACTGTTAACAATTCCAATATTAGCTAAAATAAAACGTTGCCAAAGTCATAGAGAGAATGGGTTATACGAGTTAGCTTGCCTGAGGTTGGTGAAATAAATAGGATTTACATCAAGCGGTCATTCAAAATTTTAGTTACAAATAATTTCATACCAACCGTCAAGAAGTTGATATATTAATTAGACTAACTTATTAATTAGACTTATCAACTTCTTCACGGTAAATTATAACCTATTGTAGAAAAAAAATCCGTTAGGAAACTCCTAACCAATCCCGTTAATCACAAGATCACATTTGACAGGGAAAGAATGGCTTAAATCAATTTTTTCTCCGAATTGAGGTCATAATCGTTCATTATGCATTTTTTCATGGTATACTGGATGATGAAACCAAAACAGTGAACAAAAGACTTCTTAGCAAACTGTGTTGGAAGACAGTGTACAGAAGAACAACGCTTTGTTGCGAGCAGAACTGGGGAAAAAACGGCTCAACTTTCCGACCCCTACCGCAAATGCAGTGCAATTGCGTTCCTAACCTCAATTGTGACCTAACCTCCCTGAAGTCTTAGTGCTGGCTAATTAGTCGTGTTGCTAGTTTTTATCAGCCATGTTTGTTTACGGAATCGTTTGATTGTAGTGTTTGAAGAGAGTTTTCTTAGTAGTTTGGTGTCCGGAAATGTCTGATTTTGCGGAAACTGTGGACTACGATTACGATTCATGTCGTAAGACAAAGAAAAAACGTGTATCGGCCAGACGTAGGCATAATTTTGTCAAAAGGGAGCAGACCTCAGCCCATTTCACACACACATACGTACATACACACACATATATATATATATATATATTCCATTCTGAAACGTTGGGTAAAAGAATCGAAAGATATCGAATTCCTCATTCCATTAAATGCCATTTTATTTCTACTTCATAAAATTCAATCATTACTTTTCAAATTAGTATTTCCTATAATCATAATAAATTAATGATGATGAAACGACTTAATTTAAATTGTTGATAACTAGGTTTACCAATGGGTCGCATAATATAAGGCAGTTTTACACTTATCTCTGATGAATTTTCGGACGCCACCATCATTACCTTCCTAATTATAGCATGTTTCCGGAAAGAAATCGTCTATCAAACAAGTTCATTAATTTCTTTCTTTTTTTTTTTTTTTGTCTTGGGTCCCTAAAATCGAATGCTCCCCTCTGCCTAGAACCATGACTAAGAAAGAATTTGATAATTAATAAAAGGAGAAAACGGTTTTTACACAAACGAGTAATACAGGGTGGTTTATTAGAAATAGACCAGAGTGATCCTACTCCATTGTACAAAGCCTAATTATCTCTAGTTAAACCATTGTAATCTAAGCAGAAAGAAAGTTTATAATTGTTTTTCACACTTCTAGAAGCACTTAAATTGAAATTTGCATAGTAACAAACAAATACAAATTTTCAAGTACTTTTAATTTGGAGATTTTACTTTTACTTATGTAAAATACAAAGGAATATGAAGTATTGTTTTTTTAAAATATTTTCTTTGAAATTGACAAGCATTAATTTCATATCAAAGCGAGGTGGCATCTCTGATGATTTTTTGGACGCCACCATCTTTCCTCGTTACCATTACCATTACCATTATGTTATAGCATTACAGCTACCATTCCTTGGTATAGCATTCCATTACCTTCCTGATTATAGCATGTTTCCAAAAAGAAACCATGTTCACTATTTTCTTTCCTTTTTTCTGCTTTGGTCCCAAAAATCTGCCTACGCCCATGGGCGTGATATTAAGAAGCTTCGATCACTATCCCAGAACACCTGCCCTGCCTGTACACACAACACTGATTGCAAGTGCCTGCGTTACGCATTTCAAAACGTTTCATGCGGTAAAAGATGTACTTTGAATTTGCACTTCAATAAATTCTGTGTTGATAGCCTGATTAGTGAGACTCCTATTGAACAACAATCAGGGAAGAACGACGGTGAAAATTGAAACAGTAACGTATTTTTACAGCTAAACGAGTATGGAGGGAGAGAGGATAGAGTTGAAGAATTTGTGGCATCATTCATCCACTTTCAGCTACCGTTGATGTTGAATTTTCCAATGGGTTAGAGGGAAACTGCCAATAACGAAGGAAAAGTTGAACGATTTACTACACAAGAATTTGGTTCGCCTGCTAACCAGGCTAAATATGATCAAAACAATAAAAATAAAAAGGACGAAAAAACAAAATAACCACATTTTTTAAAATTGTATTATATCGCATTCTTATTAGTGACTAGGGATGGGATATCGAAAGCAAAATATCGATATCGATATCCATATCGATATCGGATAGCAATATCGATATCATATCGGCACTAAAATATCGATATTTTAAAATATCGAAATATCGATATCGAAAATTTAACGAATTGAAGTAATAATAATTAAAAAATGATAACATAGCATGACATAGGAAGACTTGTTTTATGTCATACCTATTCAATCAAAATATATAAGAAACTCTCAATAACAATGAACCAAAGCAACACCA
>NW_027112536.1:0-1693 GCF_000696795.3 Halyomorpha halys
AATATTATATTATATACCGTACTGCGAATATTATATTATATACCGTACTGCGAATATTATATTATATACCGTACTGCGAATATTATATTATATACAGTCCTATTCCGCAAAACTCTCTAGTTGTTTTCAAATACAATAAAACCCCTAGCGGTGTCATCTTAGTCATCGTTTATTCAATGCAAAAACCCTTCGATTAATATATAAATAATATCAACACGAATCCATCAATACACAAGAAACTTAGGAGTGGTTTAGGATGCAATAACAAACAACAAATAGTATAAAGTATAAAGAAAGTACAGCAAACAATTGCAAACTACTATTGCATGGCGAGGAGTCAAGTTTTAATTCCGTGGGACCGCTGCCGAAATATAACCGACACCCAGGCCGGATTCGAACCGGCGCCGCTGGAGTTCCGAGGGTGCGGAGACCTGCGCCTCAACTCTCTCAGCTACATACAGACTATTCACTATTCTCCCGAAGTTATACCGTATAGCTAGTCAATAAATCAGAGCATTCTTTAGTGGTTGACGACTGATCATTGCTAACAAAAGTTAGTTCAAAAATAACATTGTATGCTATAAAATTGTTTTGTTTAATCTCGTAGTACGTAGAGCAAATTTACTAAAATATGACCTCTGAGATGACGTTTTTTTAAAATCAACATTTCACAAATTAAATTAAAATCAGTAGTTAGTGAATTTATTGTGACAAAGCTATATCTCAAAACTCATTCGATGTAGAGATGTATATAAGCACTCAAATTAAAGGTAGTTTAATGTGGTATAAAGTAATATATGACTTTTACCTTCGTAGATTTCATGTTTTCATGATATTTGCTAAAATAAAATTAGATGAAAGGGCTCATATTTTAGTAAATTTACTCACTTTAAATGATGTTTTATTAGATTTTCTAGTGTTGTAGATAGTTTCGAAGATATGAAGCTCCGAATAAAAAATTAATGTTTTTTGACCAACTGCCATTTTTTTTTTATTCCCCTAACTGTACTTGGTAGACTCATCAATACTTGGTTTTCATTAAAGTAATAAAAAATTGTGGTAAAATAGTCTGATTTTTTTTTTACCGGGCTCTTGTAACATAACCATGCCAGAGATCTCAGACCTTCTTTGTTACATAAGGTCCGACATAAAAGCCTTTGCCTCCCAAAACCTGTACTGCGCATGTTTCGTACAGTTCTGGATGGTCAGAAGTGATTGTTGGAGCTATAGGTTAAATAAATATTTTTAATAATGAATGTACGTAATTCATTCAATAAAATAATATTACCAGTATGTATATAAGTATTACTGAAAATAATGGCATGTGGCACTGTGAAGCCTGAAATTAAGGCTCTGAGACCGGCTTTGCCAAATATTTTTTTTTTGTCTAAAAGCCCGACATTCAGTGCAGATTGAAGGAAGGCTACCTATTTTTAGTAACTGGAGACAGTTTGGCTCATAATCAACTCGACGCTAGGTCGCTAATGATTTCTGTTGTTTCTTGCGTTAAAAACAGGAGAAATATGCTACATTACATGTAGTTGATCTTTGTATATTCGGTACAGCACAAACTACATCAAAACGTAGTCATCTCGAAAAAGGAGGTTTCTATTTTAATAATTAATTTATTATTATTGAATTATATATTTTATTTATTGATAAATATTACAATATGCTACAACATTTTTGGGCA
>NW_027112536.1:3468-4636 GCF_000696795.3 Halyomorpha halys
AAATCAGTTGAGTCCTAAAAATATTATCATTAGATTATTTTTTGTTCTTTCCTCTTTCTTAATTTCAAAATTACTTTATAAAATTCTCATATTGCCTTTAGGTTCTTAATATACTTAAGAGTATACATTTTTATTCAACACTATTTATGTATCTAGATTATCAATTATTTTCAATTATTCTGTAATTCCTTTTATTCATGATGTTTGTTATTTTTTTTTTATCCTTAGCCCCGATGATAGCCTGAAATTCTGGCCGAAACGTTGGTTCTAATGAATAGTTGGGTGACCGACCCCCTCCCCCCTCCCCAACCAACCATCTTCTCCTCATTTATATGTATTCACAGTGAACTAACTATCAACTCATCGTTAAATTATCTCCGATGACCCTCTTTTGAGAATGACCCATATGAAAGTGCAAGTACGGTTGCCCTTGAAGTGCATTGACTCGACAAGTGCAACGCTCACCTGGCAAACATCAGCTGAGGTATTGGGTCGGCTGAATGCTTGCAATAGCGATCGGTGTTGGCCACCGGCCTAGGAATCCGTATCACAGGTGGTCCGATTTGACAGCATTGCAGGTGGTTACGATGCCAGGCCTCCTGGGAGTAGGGAGGGCTCCGTGCCAGCGGCTGCCATTGAGTGGTCCCGAGGAGGAAAGGGAGTGTATCTAGTACCCTTGAAGGAGGAGTCCATTCAGCTGGTCAGGAGGGAACCGAGGAGGGGTGGCGTGTTGCCAATTTGGACCATTGAGGAGGTGAGGAGGGTAGCAGCCAGTTTACTAGCCGCTATGGAGAGAGTTGGGAGTGGTAGTGTCGTGTCGGAGGTGTACCTCCTCGTCTAGGATGTGTAGGATGGAGAAAACAAATAGTTCCTCGAAAATTATAGGGATGCTTAGTACAAGAGATAGGCTTAGTACAAGAGTCCAGTGCATAAAAAGTCAGTTATTTCACCCCAATGTGTAATTACTTTAACGAAAACCGCGTATAATTAATTATTAATCAAAATTGACGAGTCAGCCAAGTATAGGTAGGGCAATAAAAAATGGTGGATATTTCAAAACGTTAAAAAAATATATATAAGAAGATGGTCAGGGTTGCGGCCAAAAGAGAAACAAAAATAGTTTACAACTATTTATTTTCCGACGTTTCGCCCCACTTTGCAGGGCTTC
>NW_027112537.1:0-5358 GCF_000696795.3 Halyomorpha halys
TGTAGCAATCGGAATCTACGAGCAGTTTCTTGTCGTTTCAGTCTTGTGTGTGGATTCCAAGTAAGTCTCTTGTCATGATGTTATAACAATATAAAAATAAAAATTTAATCTCTGATGCCTTCCATTAGCCTTCCAGGGTGGTATGAAAAAGTTGTGTAATGCACGCACCGCACAAGATAGTATCAATCATTGTTTAGATAGTGTCAATATTTTATTGTAAAAATAAATTCAAAGCCACTTCCTCGGCGGAATCGTCTGGATTTCCACCCGGAACACCCGGCCTTGCTTGAACTAAGTGGGTAACAGTACCCTCGGTCTGAAAATAGACTCCAGGCTCCAACTTTAACATGTGTAGTTAATAATGGGAGCGGATCTGATTTAATTACAGGCTCAGCTAATGATTCTGAAACAGCTCGCGTGCCAGCTTATCCATGTGTGTAACCGCCCACCCCTTGTAGCTCCTAGAGAAAAAAATATCCTCGATTTCTGTTTTTTTTTGTTTGTTTTTTTTTTCATGTATTTAAATGAAAATGCTATGAATATTTTAAATATTATATAATTTAATGTCTAAAATTGATAGAGAAGACATGAATCCAAAGCTGCAGATGACAAGATGTAGTACTAACTAGACTACGAATCACGCTCGACTAAGCCTAGAATATTGTTAGGAACATCTAGACCAATATGTTGACTTTTATACCTCTCTGTAATGTAGCACTAACTGGTAGCTTTTGATAGACACCAGGATGCCTCATCGTTTGGCAACTTTGCTAAACGATAATAGCCCTCACATTCCGGAAATATTTGATTACTTCAAGAAAACAAATATGTACTATGGGAGGAAGGAATGCTTTATTTGACAATGCTGTCCAAATACATTGGGTTGGATGTACACACATATTAACATTTGCCATTCTTCAAACAATAATTATCAATAAACTAAATATAATACACTTCAAATACGTTTTTTTTTCTTATCCTTATTTGTTTTCCTCCTTCTTCTCGCATAAAGCTAAATTACAATTAACTTATTCTTTCAATCATACTATTCTCCCTATTTAACTTCATACCTCCCCTCCCCTCTCCAATGATTTGCAACACACGTTTGATCAGGTATGCAAATTAACAGAAATTATCAATAAATAACAATGTATGAATTAATTAGAAATAAAATAATCGCAGCATTAGAACAGTTAAAAAAAACAACAAAAAACAAATAAATAAGTTTTAAAAACCTAATACATACATTTAAGTAACATGTAAATGATCTAAAATAAATGAATAAATAAGTTAAAACACACAAATAAATAAGCTTAAAAGCTACGCAAAAACAATAAAAAAATTTATTTATTTCATAAATTATTGTCTCTTACTGTTATAGAATTTGGAATGGGTAGCTCATTGTTAAGGCAATGGACTAACTTCAAGGACACGGGTTCGAATCCGCTGTGGCAGATAATTATTATTGGTTTCTCTTTAGCCACAGGTCAGCCTTGCGGGTTTGGGAATCTTCTGGGGCCTCATAAAGTTGGCGGTCGAGAGTAATTCTGAGCAAATCACCTCCTTGCTAAACCGTAGGTCTAGTATCAGTACTTCCTAAGAAAGTACTTCACCTATGACCTTTCATCGGTTGTAGCAGTACTGTTATAGAATAATTTTTTTCCTAATTTTCAATTTGATTTTATTAATTAATTTTGTATATTGTTGCTTAAAGGCGTGAAACCCTATGGTCATCAACGCCTATGGCATGCTATTATGATGAAGCTACAAACACCACACATGCACGCACGCACACACACGTGTGATTCAAACAAATGTAAAAGAGGAACGTGATTCATACAAAATTTATTAATTTTTTCTTAATGTTAACTATCATGATATCAGCTAATATATTATAGTACAGATATAAAGATATTGAGAATGTTTCCAAGAGGGAAGCTGATTCAGTATATATACGCAAATATCACCATCGCTGTGGATTTCCTAATATATAATACTTAAAATAAAAATCGATTCAAAATTATTATACGATACGATAAATTTCAAAATTTGACGGTCAAACTCTTAACATCAAACAATAAATTAGCTAGGAATAAATAAAGTAATCTAGTTAACATTAGAGTTATTGATGTGTGTTGATAATTTTCCTGTCGAAATTGAATAGGACTTAAAACACATGACTTTTGAATCCTTAGAAGCGACGCCCTATACCAAGAATCCATTTCCCGTTTTATTTCCCAGTAAAGAGAAAACGCCCCCACCCTTTTAGTTCTGGGAAACTCAGCTTGTTCTAGATGGTAGCTGGAGGAAAAAAAAAAACGTGAAAAGCAACTCATAAATATGTCAAAAGATGAACTTAATTTTTTGTGTGGGTCTAAGTCGGATCCCCTGAGTGGAAAATTCCGGCTTTGCAAGGGAAATCAGGTTTTAACTTAAACACATTTCAGTAAAAAATATATGGACTATCATATTAATATTTCTGTGTTAAAAACAAACAATTTTCATCCAAGAAATATATTTTATATTCAGAGTGAAAGAATAAAAAACTAACCTGACTAATTTAAAAATATATGAACAAAGAAATATATATGCATATGAAAAAATCAATCCTATTCCTACTGTTTAGAACTGAATATTGAAATTAAAATCGCTTTGATTAAGAAAAATTATATAACTAATTTTTTTTTTTACTGCTTGAAACAAATTCCCGAAGCATATCAATTATATTATGAATAATGTTAATGTGCTATTTAAAAATTAATTTGTAAGAAATAACCATAAAGTTTTGAAAAAAAAAAATAGAATAAAAAATAAGGGGGTGCATTTACATTTTCATGAGACCCTGATTCTTCAATCTTCTGGTTTATGGTTTACATGAACATGAATTTAATTTAGATATTTGTTCATTATATATTTTTTGATAAATTAAAACCGACACCGTGGCCATCTTAATAATTTTATTTTTCATTTCATCTTATTTATTGATAAATATTACAATAGGGGTATTCATGATCTTTGGTTTAACATATTAAAGCGTGTTAAATGGAAAAACTCATGTTAAATCGAAAAAAATTGCCTTCTTTTGCCGTGGGAAAACGAAATAACATTTAACATAGCTGAGAGTCTGTTACTTGGTCTGTTAAATGGAGAATGACGTCACACAATAGACCAGTTGAGATCGCCGCCATTTTTGTTGTGAAAGCTCAGTTCTTTCGTGTGTTTGTGGTATTCATATCCCTGTTATTAAACCAGAATGGATAATTTAATGATACTTTTGAGGAAAAAAAAACAATCTAATTTCATTCTACTATCTGAAAATTTGATAACGCTCGCCAGATAAAAATCTCACTATATGAACCATGTAATTATTCTTAGGGGACATATGTCCCAGAATAAAGTTATTTTTTCATTTCATTTCATAAGCTAAACTTTCACACAAATTCCACTTTTCACTCACTCTAGGCATGTTGTAATTAATTACTTAAATCAAAACTGAAGTAAACAATAACATGAGGGTCTGGAAGGAAGGTTATAAACATAAAGGCTTATACAACAAGTTGCTGAGAAAATCCGCTAGGGGCTCTTATGCATTTAACGTTTAACATGACTTCAAATAGGGCTGCTCACAATCTTATAGTTATAACATTTTACATGGTAAAACATTTAACACAACATCATGAATACCCCTAATATGCCACAGACTTGGGAAATAATGATAAATGGGCACGTTCATAATAAAATCGTAAAATAAAAATAAGGAAAACATAACCGAAATATGTACATAGATAAATACGGATACGATAAAATAAACTAAAGTAAAATTTAAAACTAATATATATTATTGATTACTACGGTCAAAATTGTCTACACATAATAGAAAACTATATATAGGGAGATGGTCATCATGACCACCATCTCCCTATATATAAATTTTTACGGTCAACTATACATACATATATATAATAGAAAACTGCTTAATTTTTTTTATTTAGATATTTCAAAATACGATGTAATCAAAACAGTAGAAAATAATTCAAACACTCGCTTTTATCAGTTACAAGTTTATCTTTTTTCTGATTTTAAACTAAGGATATTACCACTTATGAACACGATATAATAAAATAAACTTATGTCTCCAGTATGAAGTTAGAGTATTAATGCTGCAGTCTTTTTTTTTTTATAATACAAATTATTTTGAATCTTCATACTAGTAATCTTCATTATTATTTGTGTTCTTAGAAAGTATTCAATAAAATTTCTGCATTTTTTTTTGTATGCTTTGTATCTTTTTATAATTGGTTGCATAAGTATTGGAACGCATTGTTGACATGTGTAAAGTAGACAAGATCTCATGAGTGGATTGGTTTACTTCCTAATTTTCAATATTAAACCTGACTTTCTATGGCTAATCGAAAACAATGTTAGCGGTAACCACATTGTTATATCTCACTGATTATTTCTGTCCTTAAAGAGAGTCAATATAGAGTCTAAGATTACTTCAAAATATTTAACGCTTCGTTTCTATTCTATTAACTGTGCTTGTAACTTTCACCTTGCAGTGTTCGAGCGTTGCAATATTGCATCTTGTATTTAATTTTGTGATATTGTCAAAAAATATATTATTAAGAACTGGGCATGAAACTGATCCTTGTGGAATTCCTGTTTTTGAAACTTTCTCATATGGGGAAACGTAAAACTTCCTGTAGCGGAAAAAATAGAGAGGATTTTAATTTATTTAAACAATGGATTTATCCTATGTAATTGGATCATTGTTTTAATTTATCATAAGGGTATTTACGATGCATTGGACTGTATCAACTGCCGAAACTGAATTTGCTGTCGATCCTGTATGGTAAACAGAATGGGATGACATTCGTCGTATTGATCCGATATTTTATTCAGAGTTGTTTCCTTCCTCGAAAACCTCTACCCGTACCGAAAAATATTCATACCGCCTTATGCATTTCCTCTGTTTATTTCTATCATATTAATGTTCTGGCCACACCATATCCTCAAAAGTAAATTCTAACAAGTTTTATCCACATCCTTCTGTGGCAGCAGAGTTTTTTTTTTTATGTCCAGCATTTTTTTTTTTTTTATTTAGTTCTTTTCTTTACTTTATACCCTCATTTTTTTTAGACTTTTCTGAGGCAGAGAATAAATCTTTTGTAAAATTAATCTGTGCAATAAATCAGCGGCATTTATTAGAGGCCTGTCGTCCTTTTTATTATCCGCAATATTTTTAATAACTTTCTCCCTTATTTTTTTAATTGATTTTATTAGTTTTATATAAGTGTGTGCGTATATAAAAATTTCCATAATTAATAGTTTTTTTGTTGTTTGTTTTAGGTAAGTGTT
>NW_027112538.1:0-310 GCF_000696795.3 Halyomorpha halys
GGAACATTAAGGTCTTTATGTATGATTTTATTTGTGACAAAGTAAGGAGCATTGAGGATTTTACGAAGGATTGAATACGATAGGAATCCGAAGGCTTCGTGGAGCCCCAAAGCTCAACTCCGTATGTCCAGATTGGTCTTATTACAGTCAAAACTGTAGGTATTTTAAATTTCTATGATCAATTCACTGTAGCTTCATTCATAACATTTAACATAGATGGGAATCAAATCCAACAATGAGCTTTGTCATTCGTTGTGTTAGCTACACTACTCAAAGTTTTGCTCACAGTAGAATGGTGAAACTCAAAATC
>NW_027112538.1:360-787 GCF_000696795.3 Halyomorpha halys
GTGATTTGATGGGATTTGTTGGAATTTATCTTAATCCTCCTATTACGACACCATTCTTCGAGGGCTGTGATATGGCAATCCAATATTTAAAAATATTTCTGTAGCCCATCTCTGACCATTCTGCATCTACACTTGTCATCATTTCATTTGAGACCCGCGTAACTTGCATGTTAATACTTGGGAATTCTTTCATATTTACATGTTCATCCCCGAAAACTGATGTTTTTTTTTAATTTTAATTTTTGTGCAGTTTAAAGCCCCGAAAACTGTAGGTATTTGAAATTTCTATGAGCAATTCACTGTAGCTTTATTCATGACATTTAACATAGATTGGAATCAAATCCAACAATGAGCTTTGTCATTCGTTGTGTTAGCTACACTACTCAAAGTTTTGCTCACAGTAGAATGGTGAAACTCAAAATCATTT
>NW_027112538.1:3054-4253 GCF_000696795.3 Halyomorpha halys
TTTACATTTAATTTTTGCAACAATTTTTATACACAATTCCCCCCCCCCCAAAAAAAACTTGAAATCTTCACACAAGACTGAAAAGACAGGAAACTGCACGTCCAAATAGAACATTTAGTAGACAAACGGTCTAAACTTCCAATTGATTACAGTAGACTGATCTACATGGCAATAATAAGGCTTATCTGGACATACGGAGTTGAGCTTCAATAAACCTTACAATAGTTCCTCTCGTATCCAATCCAAAATCCTTCGTAAAATTCTCAATGCTCCTAACTTTGTCAAAAATAAAATCATCCAAAACATTAATGTCTCTTATGTAACCGATCTAGCCATAACCTCCCTAACCACTCAAACCCATTAGTTTCTAACCTCACTTCCTCTTTCATCCCTGACAATCCTCCGAGGCGTCTGAAAAAAAGATGGTCTCGAGACCTTATATTGTAAAAATGTTTTTAGAGTGCTACCAATGGGTAGTTTTTCTACATGCCTGTATCATACCATTATGATCTTACTTCAAATTTACTTGTATTTTATTTTACTGTTACAAATATCAATAAATAAATATCTGATTTTTATCTATGATTTTTTTTCAATCATCTTTTCTATATTTCCATAGAATCCCAAGAAAACTCACCCTTTTGGTAATTCCTTCATTATTCATTCCTACAATTTTACATGCTCACTTAAGTCGTCGGAAAACTATACCTATAATTTTATTTACCAAATACTTTTACTTCAACGAATGACAAAAATAAATTCAAATTCAGAATTTCATAGTTAAATATTTTCAGTGACTATATGCTTTTACAAACTATACAATTTGTTAAAAACATATTTCCATATACAATAAACATATATACAACTATATATGTCAATTTAACTGTAAAATGAGAGTTGATGATATTTGCATCGTCCAGAATATTGTTATCAGTCCGTTTTCGCTGACAACTTTATCTCCTGTGAGACTGCAGTGAGAGGAAGTCAACACCTACGATTTACTTACAGTCAGAAAAATAATATTAATTTGCAGTGATTCGAAAAATAGTTTAACCTTAATAATCGTTACACCAATTGATTTCCGCCACCTATGAAAAAGTCATTTCTAGTGTTATAGTTATCGATAAAAAACAAATATTCATCCGAGATAGCATAGTAGGATCCATAAAGGGTGGGAGGAGAAGATGGGTGCGGGCCCC
>NW_027112538.1:4303-5435 GCF_000696795.3 Halyomorpha halys
TATGGTAATTGTAGAAGAAAGAAATCTTTTACAATGTCAAATTGTTTGTTAATTACAATGTTTTACCTTCATCTAGCTACTGTCACTTACCAGCTAGCTACCGTAGCAAAACAAATTTTTTAATGATTCTTTCAAATTAGCTTTGAAAAAAACCAATGATGCCAAAAACTGCAGTTACCATGTTACATGGCCAAACACCTCACATTATGTGTTGTCATTTTCATTAAGCTTATCAATATACAATATATTCCTTTTTATGAATGGTTTAGACTTACAGATTACAGCATTTATATTGTGGGACATTAAAAAAAATCATCGGCTTACAAGATCCTTCCATCCACGTATCAGTCGAAGCTTATCTGTTATTTTGTTACTAGTTGATCTAGTTGACCCTAGAACCCTTATCTGACAATCAAGGATGATTTTACATATTATCTTTATGTTTTTACATTTAATTTTTGCAACAATTTTTATACACACTTTTTTTCCCCCAAAAAAACTTGAAATCTTCACACAAGACTGAAAAGACACGAAACTGCACGTCGAATCCAAATAGAACATTTAATAGACAAACGGTCTAAACTTCCAATTGATTACATTATACTGTTCTTCATGGCAATAATAAGGCCTATCTGGACAAACGGAGTTGAGCTCCAATAAACTTTACAATAATTCCTCTCGTATCCAATCCAAAATCCTTCGTAAAATTCTCAATGCTCCTAACTTTGTCAAAAATAAAATCATCCAAGACATTAATGTCTCTTATGTAGCCGATCTAGCCCGAACCTCTCAAACCCATAAACTCCCTAACCACTCAAATCCATTAGTTTCTAACCTCACTTCCTCTTTCATCCCCGATAATCCTCCGAGGCGTATGAAAAAAAGATGGTCTCGAGACCTTATATTGTAAAAATGTTTCTAGAGTGCTACCAATGGGTAGTTTTTCTACGTGCCTGTATCATACCATTATGATCTTAATTATGAGAGATAGTTGACCGTGGATGATGAATAAGGAGAAGATGGTTGGGGGTGCGGTCAAAACACAAATAAGTTCGATTAACTTATTTTAATGTGCCAACGTTTCGGCTAGAGTTTCTAGCCTACTTCAGGGCTAAAAACAGAACAAGATAAC
>NW_027112538.1:7450-7729 GCF_000696795.3 Halyomorpha halys
CTTGACCGAATTAATAATGGATGGTACTCATTCCATGAAGAAATAATGCTGTTTAATTTCTTATATCTAAACTTTTTTCTGCAAGATCTTATGGGTTATATACGAAAAGCCAAAAGAAAAAAGTAATTCCTTACTTTACAAAATTAATAAGGTAATTAGAAAGAGTTATAGATCCGCCGCCAAAGTGTGTTTTCGTGTTGCGTGGCAAAAATAATTTTCAAATATATGTTATATGAGATAAATTTCATGCATATGGCTCCTATTACGATTGAGACACTA
>NW_027112539.1:0-362 GCF_000696795.3 Halyomorpha halys
ACTTCTGGCTTACAACCCATTTCGAGACATATTTTAGCTCTTATGTCATCTGTCGGCGATATGCACGATGCAGGGCAATAATCGGGATTATAATTTTTAGTTTGGGCGCCAATAGGATTCAAATTGTCTTGTGATGTAACTTTTTCAATGCACCCAAACTGGACACATGCATTTTTCATCAAATCATTTGATGGAGCTGTACAAGAATCTGGGCACTCATTTGGTTTATGAGCTTGACCTTCTGGGTTGGAAGTGACTTCTGGCTTACAACCCATTTCCAGACATATTTTAGCTCTTATGTCATCAGTCGGCGATATGCACGATGCTGGGCAATAATCGGGATTATTATTTTGTGTTTGGGC
>NW_027112539.1:1124-1507 GCF_000696795.3 Halyomorpha halys
AGACATATTTTAGCTCTTATGTCATCTGTCGGCGATATGCACGATGCAGGGCAATAATCGGGATTATTATTTTGTGTTTGGGCGCCAATAGGATTCAAATTGTCTTGTGCTGTACCATTTGCAATGCACCCCAGGTGGACACATGGATTTTTTATCGAATCATTTGGTGGTGATGTACAAGAATCTGGGCACTCATTTGGTTTATGAACTTGATCACTATCTTCTTCTGGCTTACAACCGATTAGTTGGCATAATTTCGCTTTTTTATTATCTCTGGGCGATATACAGGATGCAGGGCAATAATCGGGATTATTATTTTGTTCTTTGACGCCATGAGGATTCAGAATATCTTTTGATATACCTTTTGGAATACACCCAAGATT
>NW_027112539.1:8062-9041 GCF_000696795.3 Halyomorpha halys
GTATAAGAATAGTATTTTATAAGAATAAATGATATTTTTAATTTAACTTATCAAAACAAAATTATACTATAACTGAACAGTTTAAAAAAATCTGCATAAAATAAACAACAGGTAATTGACTCAACATTTAGATTTTGCTGAATGGGTATAAAATCTCTTCATGTTCTGTAACATTTGGCTTAACATCAACTGGTTTTAAAACTTCTGTTATTGTAGAGCGTTCAGTTTCAGACGTTTCTGGTTTAGTAGGATTTAATGTAGAATCATTTGATACCAGACTTTCATGGTCTGTGACATTTGGATTAGACAGAACGGGTATAGAATCTCTTGGTTCCTGAGCTTCATCGTCACTAACACTTGAATTAGGCTTCGAGCGTGTTAAAAATTCTGTTATGGTAGGAGTTTTAGTTGCAGACGTTTCTGAATTAGTAGGATTTGATGTAGAATCTTTTGATACCTGACTTTCATGGTCTGTGACATTTGGATTAGGTTGAACGGGTATAGAATCTTTTGGTTCCTGGTTTATGAACTCATTTGGTTTATGAACTTTACCTTCTGGGCTAGAAGTGACTTCTGGATTACAACCCGTTTCGAGGCATACTTTAGCTCTTATATCATCTGTAGGTGATTTACAGGATGCAGGGCATTTACTTGTAGTATCATTTAGTTTTTGAGCGCTATTAGGATTCAAAATGTCTTGTGGTGTACCTTTTGGAATGCACCCAATCGTGGCACATGCAATTTTCATCAAATCATTTGGTGGAGATGTACAAGAATCTGGGCACTCATTTGGTTTATGAACTTGACCTTCTGGGTTAGAAGTTACTTCTGGCTTACAACCCATTTCGAGGCATATTTTAGCTCTTATGTCATCTGTGGGCGATTTGCACGATGCAGGGCAGTAATCGAGATTATTATTTTGTGGTTGGGCGCCAATAGGATTCAAATTGTCTTGTGCTGTACCATTTGCAATGCACCC
>NW_027112539.1:14025-21076 GCF_000696795.3 Halyomorpha halys
TTGGGCACTCGCTTTGTATATGAATCTGAACATTATCTTCCTGTTTACAACCGATTAGTTGGCATAATTGCGCTTTTTTATTATCTGTGGGCGATTTACACGATGCAGTGCAATAATCGGGATTATTATTTTGTTCTTGAGCGCCATTAGGATTCAGAATATCTTTTGACATACCTTTTGGAATACACCCTAGATTGATACATGTATTTTTTATGAAATCATTTGGTGGAGATGTACAAGAATCTGGGCACTCACTTTGTTTATGAACTTGATCACTATCTTCTTCTGGCTTACATCCGATTAGTTGGCATAGTTGCACTTTCCTATTATCTGTGGTCGATTCACACGATGCAGGGCAATAACCTGGACTATTATTTCCTATTTGTCCACCATTATTATACAGCATGTCTTGTACTCTATCTTTTGAAATATTCTCATGCTGAATATATGCATTTTCAAGGGAAATTGTATCATCTTTGGTTATTTTTGATTCTATTCCGCACCCCATATCTTTGCATATTTTCGCTGTGTGCTTATCTTTCGGGGATTCACATTGTGTTGGACAATTTATCAATTTATTATCGTGGTTGCATTTTCCATTGGAACATAGGAGGGTTTTAAAGAAATTTGCTATACCACGATTAGATCTTGTGTGACGTCGATCATTTTGGGAATTAGCATGTTCTAAGGTCAATTTATTCGTTGAAATATGCGCTTGTGTTTGATAAACCGTTCCAATGTTGACAGTAGGCCTAGTGTTACCCCTTGTCGACCTGTAATTAAAAGTTCTTAATTATTAAAATCAATTAGTTCAGTTTAATAAATTTAATATTAATCTATTACCATTTTACTTTAAATCTGTACCGCTATAACCCATGTAGGGCCAGTACTTTGTAAAGAAGTACTGTTACTAGACTAACGGTTGTACATGGAGGCGATTTGGTCAGAATCACGCTCAACCGCCATATTTTTACCCAATTTAAGAGGCTGGGTGGATCCCTGGAGTGCTCCAAGAACCCACAGGAGTTGAGTCACGGCTACAGAGTAAGAGAAAACAATTTTCTGCGCAGCCGAATTTGAACTCGGATCCTTAGAGTTAGTAGCCACGCTCTTTACCCTTTGGCCACCGCGCTCCCTTTACCATTTTACTACACACATAAAATGAGATCTTCAATATTAATATTATTTTTTTGGAGGGGTGATTTGTGTTATAGAATGATCGGGATTGGAGAGAGGCTACTGTAACATTGAATTTCTAATAAGCGGACATTTCCCTATAACGGTCATCTGTCCATTCCGAAAGGCTTACCTATTTTTGTATTCTATTTTTAACTTCTGTCTAGCGGACAAATCTGTGACGGTAAAGATCAATGTTGGTAGTTATGTAGCACTCGCTACCTTCCCTATCATTACTGCGTCTCATGCGTCTCATATGATTCATCTTTTGGTCTCGAGAAAAAAAAATGAATATTTAATTGTAATTATATTGAGAATTGATTTTAGCTTATTACATCCTTATTAAATATTAAATTAATTACACAGATCTGCAAAAATAAATATTTTTTCCATGCTCTGTGGTATAATTTTACTGGATTGTATGCTTCAAAGTGTGCAGATTTCAAAAAATAGCTTCTTACTCACCACTCAGAGTTTTTTTATACTGTTGAAAAAAAAAAGCTGAATATGGTGATTAACAGGGTGGACTTAATGAAGGTATTGATTTATTTTACTTTTTCTTATAGATTTTAGCTTACTAAAGTCAGATCAAATGCTTTTACAAATCCTTATCGTATAATTGAAGTTTATATTTTATTTAGCGAGAATGGTGCATTAGGATTTGTTAAAACTGCTCAAGTGAGATAAATACTTGGTAAGGAGAACATTAAAAATTGCTTTCCTCTAGGACTACATTGAACAGAAAAAGTTCGGCAAAAGAACATTCAGAAGGACATTATTCACTTCTAAATTGTCATATTTTTTTTATTTACATGTGTGTATTTATTTACGCACTTATTTTTACTGATATTTTGTACATTGTAAATCATATGAATGTAGGTAGGTACATACATACTATATGTACTACATTACTTTTTTCTCCCATCTTTTATTTTTTCCCCTTTGTCTCTAAAGGACAGACTATCATCCCCGTTATACCGTTACATATAAGGCGCAGCTAGGATCTAGACTCGAATCCGGTTGGGAGAGATTATTATCAATTATTTATTCTGTAATTGTGAGTCAACTCTGTGGGTTCGGGAGCCGTCATGGGGCTCACCCAGACTTAATAAAGTAAATATTCTTGATCGGTGAAAAAAAACAAAAGCGGAAAGGAGGATGGGGGAGAATTATCTATAGGTTATAACTCTGTTCTAACCATAGTGGGGGGAGGGTAAAGTTTTCATTTGATGGGACCTCGACTCTCTAAGCTACAGATGGGCCCCATTGGTCTTATCGTTAGCTCATAACGCGTATCCATTTCAGTATTTACTTCTGAAACCTCTCCCCAGTTAAATTTTGCATATTCTCTGATCTCCCTTTTTCGATAGGTATCGAGAACGTAGACTAGACGTTACTAACACTAATTAGGTGAACAACTGCTTCAGAAGCGACAATTACAATGGAGGAGGGTTATCTACAGGTTACCAGCCTGTTCTAACCATAGTTGGGGTGAAGTTTTCATTTCGTAGGACCGCCACAGAACAATTCGCTTCCTTGCACTACAGTTGTTCCGGAATCGTTTTTTTTTTAATTCAAAAGTAATTTAAAATCAATTAAGTAATGCATATTCATATTTTGTACTCTTTTTGGCCTAGATTCATACTGAAGAATAATCTTTATTCTGGTCTATTTCTTATTATTTTACTGTACTTTTATTTCAAGAGAAATTGTATATCAAGTTTGAAAAAAGAAAAATTGGTCTTTTTCTAGGAACGCTTAAACCTAAAATAAACTTTTAAATTTATTTTATTCTTATATATGTTTAGTGGTTAGTTTATTGATGATGGCAGACTTAAATTACATCAGCTATTAATTTCTGGGTTCTTATAATGACAATTGAAAAATGGAGTTGTCTCCCCACGTTCCTAAAAAAAAAAAAAGTGTAAACCAGTGGCTTCTTCTTTCATTTATATTGTAACAAAGCTGAGCTATAAATTCAAAGCCTTTAAGTCTTCTGTAATTAGTTCATAACCAATGAATTGAAAAAGTAACCCAATTTGGCTCTGATAATTTTTTAATATGAGTAATTTTTTTTTTTGTACTAAACTAGGTTTTTATTTTAGCAATCATATTGGTTAAATTGATTGAATCAATTTGTGCATGCTTTAATATATTGCTATATATACACGAGGTGTGGCAGAAAAGTAATGACACTAATTTTTTATTTTTTTTAAACATCCCCTTCAAGTTCCTTTGGGCGACTACATGCCGATGGAGAAGGTTGTTCCAACTGTTGGTAGCAGAGTTGGAAGTCTTCAACCTACGGTATGGTCTTCAGCATGTCCATTGCACTCTTTTGGATGTTTTTCTAAGTCCCGAAATAACGTCCTTCGGGGACATTTTTCAGTTTAGAAAAAAGGAAAAAGTCACAGGGACTGAGGTCAAGTGAACAGGGAGGCTGTGGAACCACAGAAATGCCTTTTTGAGGTCAAAAATTCTGTTATTGAGAGGGCAGTGTGACATGGGGCCTCGTCATGATGGAGCATCATTTTGATTTTAGAAAATTTGATGGACTGTAAATCTGTTCAAATTTGCAAGTTCACTCAACATTCTTAATGATAAACGACTGTCTGATCTCATTAGAGTGTTCACACGTTCGATGTTTTTGTCGATTTTCCTAGTTGAAAGCATCCCTGAACGGAGTTTATATTCAACGTGTTCTCTGCCTTCCAAAAATGATTTGTGCCAGCGAAAAACTTGAGCTCAGAACATAGAATGTTTCCTATAGGCCTATTTTAACTTTTTAAACATTGTACTTACCGATTCTGCAAGCTTAACACAGAATTTAATGGAATAATGTTGTGGCAAACAAAAATCCATAAACATAGTAACCCCCTTCCCCCCATCATTTCTAATATCAACGCTCCCTCCTCTAAACTCAGTAAATTTCTTCTTCCTGCCCTTCAAATCCTCAGCCACAATAACTCTAATGATATCCCTAATTCCTTCCACCTTAAAGAACTATTAAAACCCTTCAACATACCTGACAACTTTATCTTAACTTCCTTTGATGCCGAAAGCCTTTTTACTAACATCCCCATTGACAAAGCCCTTCATATCGTTGAGAAGAACTGGACTATAATTCAACCTTATACCACGCTTAACTTCACCTAATTTCTTTCTGCTTTAGAACTTTGCTGTAATTCTGGTTACCTAACTTTTCACGATAAAGTTTACCACCAAATTAGCGGACTTGCGATGGAGAACTGCCTTGCTCCAGATATCTCTAATATTTTTCTTAATGACCTTATCGACTCTATAATACCTCTCTTCTCACAAGACATAGTTTTCATTAAAAAATACGTGGACGATCTCTTCCTGGTCCTCAATCCTGACAGAATCCCCGAGATCCTATCAGCCTTTAACTCCTACCACCCTCGTCTTCGGTTTACTGTTGAAGGTGAAATTGACCATTCCCTTGACCTTGATCCACTAATTGGTATACCAAACCCACTTATTCTGGTAGACTCAACTATTTTTCCCAACACCCTTATCACCAAATTATTAATGTTGCTAAGAATCTTATCCACCGATCCTTTTCTCTTTCTGACCCTCAATACCACCAGAGCAACATACAACGTATTAAACAGATCCTTTTTAACAACAATTTCCCTCTGAAAGTTACTAACAAACTACTCGATTCTTACATTAACCGTGTTACTCCAATCCCTTCTTTCCTCAACTCTTCTCAACCCACTCCACCACTTTTTCAGTACAGGTCCCTTCCGTATATCCCCATTCTTTTTGATAAAATTAAAAAATTCTTATCCACTATTCCCTCCATATGTCTTGCCTCGAAGTCCCACAACAAAATTTTCTATCTTTTTTCTAAATTGAAAGACCCTATTCCTTTCTTACACTGTTCCAATGTGGTTTACCGGATACCCTGTTCAACCCCATACTGCAATTCCTTCCATATCGGCGAAAATAAAACCAACTTAAGAATTTCCCAGCACAAAACTTCCATCAACTCCTGTAATCCACTTGCATCTAAATTATCCGAACTCGCATTAAACCTGAATCATACTTTTAATTTCGACAATTCTTCCATTCTTGCCTCTGTCCCCAACCACACCAAACGTCTCATCTCGGAGTCCATTTACATAAATTTTACTGAGAATTCCGTCAATCATAAAGTTGATAAATACTGTATCTCTTTTACATATCGACACATTTTGAACATAATAAAACCCTCATAATATTTCTTTTCACTTTGTTCTGCATTTCAGAAGGCCACTTTCTTGTCATATCTTTTATTCTTGTTTCTCTAAATTCTCACCATTTATTTAATTATTTTTATATTTACTATCCTTCTTGTTTCATTTATATTCATGTATCTTATCTTTTAATTTATATGCATTTGTTACCTTCTTAAGTGTACTTATATTAATTACTTTATTATTAATTTTCTATTATAATTTACACTTCTCTGTATCCCCACTCATTTGGTATATTGTCTTTCCTAATCACTTACATATATTGTATCCCATTATTTTATACTTTATTTCTCCTTCGTTTTTCTATCTATGAGTTGTTTTTTTTTTTGTTGTTTTTTTTTTTATTTAATTTAATTATCTTTTTTTTCATAATTTTGTAAATATCTCTTCTCCCTCTCTATTATGTATATTACCATTTATTGTTTACCTACTTTAAATATATTTTTTTTAAATGTTTACATCAAAATTATTTTCGTTATTGTGGCGTGCTAAACTGCCATCCCCACTCCTCCCAATACAAACAGCTCACTCTGACTTAGACTATGTTAATTCTGTCTCATCATTTGATTTTATTCTTTTCTTTTTTCATATCTTAATATGTACTTTCTTTAATATTTCTTCTCTTATTTTATCTCTTATCTATCCGTTACTATTGCCATTTTCATTTATTGTTTATAACCTTTAATTTTTCTTATTAAATTTTTACTTTTCATTGTATACCCCTGTTATTTTCCACTTATTTTTTTTTGTAACTATGTCAAGTGTTTGTATCTTTTTTAGCCCTGACGAAGTCCTGCAACGTGGGGCGAAACGTTGGTTCAATAAAAATAATAAAATCATTTACTATTTTTCAATCAAATAGATTTCAAGATTTCATCTTGATGCTACACCGTGTTAGTTTGGCGAATAATAGTGGCGAATATAGCGCGGAAAAACGTAAAACCACATTGTTTTAGAAAATGATTATAGTAATATGTTTCAACTTTTATTGTTGTTTGGGTTAAGACGTAAAGGTTATACATGTTTCTTTGTCTAGAATGTTCCCATCCTAAATACATTCATATATTAGGTTAAATTTAGTTAAAAGAATATTTATTTTTAAGGTAAACTTTATCTATACTATTAATCGATTTTCCTCAAGATAAATTACTTTTAAGAATGTATGGAATATGGTCCGGGTGCGGTCAAAAAAAAAAACTCAAATATCAGAATTATTAATACTATTTTATTGAGCCAACGTTTCGCCCCACGTTGCAGGGCTTCGTCAGGGCTAAAAAAGATACAAACACTATAGTTACTAAAAGGAAAAAAAAAAGAAAAAACATAAGTGTAAAATAACAGGGCTATAAAATGTAAAAACCTAAGATATACTAAGAAAAATTAAAGGTTATAAATAGTAAATGAAAAGGGTAATAGTAAAAGAGATGAGACGTTTGGTGTGGTTGGGGACAGTGGCAAGAATAGAAGGATTATCGAAATTAAAAGTATGATTCAGTTTTAATGGGTGTTCGGATAATTTAGATGCAAGTGGATTACAGGATTTGATGGAAGTTTTGTGCTGGGAAATGCGGTTCTTAAGTTGGTTTTTAGTTTCGCCGATATAGAAGGAATTGCAG
>NW_027112539.1:21874-22980 GCF_000696795.3 Halyomorpha halys
AATTACTTACGGTAATCCATCTTTGCTGAATTGTTGTTCCTTGTTTTCCTGAAATGCAAAATCAAATTGTTTACATATGTTTGAGTTCAATTAGATATTATTGGTGATAATTAAGAGGCATATTACATTTATTTTATACTATTTATTTATTTTTAATAGTTACTACAGATAAGTTGTTCAGGCTATTTTTTGTACCATCTCGTCAATTCAATATAAATTCTAAACTCGCCGTATTTTAATAGCGTAAGAATCTTTAAGTAAGTTGTTGCTAGCAGAGGTAATTCCTACCTACTGCAGTGTAACTCTTTGGATTAGTGAAAACAGTGTCATGGTGATCATAACTTGTATGTGCCAGTTTGTTTTCTTACCTAGTGTATCAGTTCTTATTTATTTGTTTATTCACCATAACTGTTTTGTGTTTATCAGATAAGTGTTAGCGTCTATCTTACCTGGTGTTATAGAACATTTATGTTGACAGTTGCAAGTGCAAAATTAACTATTGCTAAATACAATTAACTATCTTAGCTTGTTACTGTAAGTCAGTAAATCCTTTATTTCTATTTATCATTTATTTCCTTTCACCCTCTATCACACAATATTTAAAACCCAAATTAATTATCCCTAGAACCCAGATTATTCTGGTCATAATGTAAGAGTGTCTCTAGCCTGTGGCTCCACCATAAGTATTAGCTTGATATATAATATTATTTAACCCCATACTTTATGGTTAGACTAGAAGTGCCACCCATTCCTGTGGGATATCACGTTAATGCAAACTTCTGCCTGGTTAGTGAAAATACTTAACATGAGTTGTACTCGCTTCGTGAAACAATGTTATTTAAAGCTACTGCAGCTAGGCAGTATACAACCCGCTGAGTTTTTAATATAACTGAATAACGCAGATTAGAAAACTACTGTAGATTTTAGTGCCATTTACAATGTGTTTACAAAGTTAGTAGATAACAATTGCCATATTAACAAAGTTACAAAGTGAGAAAGTTACATATATAATTACAAAGTGAGAAAGTAACAAATTAACAATTAAAATTACAATAACAAGTTCCATTACATTACAATTACAAGTTACAAATTTACAATTACAATTA
>NW_027112539.1:23780-28644 GCF_000696795.3 Halyomorpha halys
AGAACAAATGACCGAGCAGGGACAGTTTAGAGGGATATTGCAAACTGCGCGATTGATTCCGAGCAGTTCTGCAGTGTACACCGAACAATATGGATGGTTGTAGCGAGAATAAGAGGGTGTGATTATCTGAAACAACAGCAGTGCCTACTTCTTCGCCTATTTCAAACCATCTGTAAAAATGAAGTTCCAATCGTGGTGGTTAGTTTTAAATTGATTGAACTTTTTTAATATGATAATTGGTGGTAAACTGCGGCTAAAGTAATTATTTTTGACTGTTGGGAGTGGTAACAGCCATGGTTCTACCTGTGGAGGATATTGCTTCATTACATTTGGAAATGGAGTGAGATTTGGGTGAGAAATGTATTGTAAGCATCTGTTAGGGAAGGAAAGACAAGTATTTAGTGCATTATAAGTGAAGATTTGATTATCAGATGAAGAGAAGAAATTATTTAGAGGGTGGTTTGGATTAGATATGATTTTGGAGTAATATTTAAGCGCCAGAATTTTTCTTTCAACTAATAATGGTATTTCAGATGCTTTCACGTGTAAACTACTTGACGGGCTGGAGCGGAAAGCGCCAGTAACTATTCTCAAAGCAGCGTGTTGAATGGGATCTAGCATCTGAAGTGTTCTTTTGCTTGCCGAACCGTAGGCCACACATTCATAATTAATTTTGGACAATACAAGTTGCCTATATAGAAGGAGTAGTGTTGTTCTATCTGTTCCCCAAGTGGTGTTACCAAGCATTTTTATAACATTTAGAAGATCGTCTGCATACAATAAAATTTTTATGGGTGAATGGATGATGCTTGCTACTCCACTGATAGCTATGTTGAAGAGGATAGGGCTTAGAACACTGCCCTGAGGAACACCATTTACCTGGCGATAATGTCGAGAAAAGGAGTTTCCACATTGAACTTTAAACGAGCGGTAATTTAAAAAATGTTTAGCAAAATTACAGATTGGACCTTGAATGCCGATTTCTTGGAGTTTCTTTAAAATAATATTATGTTTAGAGTTGTTAAGGACGTTCTCAATGTCTAGGAAAACTGCAAGTACGTGTTGTTTGTTTTTAAAAGGATGGTAAGTACATCGGATTCGAGTTTGGTGATATTATCAAGCGTACTTCTTCCTTTCCTAAAACCGCTTTCCCATTCGGGAAGTACATTTTTATTTTCCAAGTACCATTGTAATCTTGTTGTGACCATTCTTTCTAGTAATTTGCACGGAGTGTTTGTTAAAGAAATAGGGCAATAGTTATCCGATAGATTCTTCAATTTTCCTTTTTTAACTATTGGTATTATTATAGACGTTTTGCGAGGGGGAAACGAGTCAGAAAAATACACTGATTGAAAAAATTTTTAGTAATTTAAATGTTTTATCATTGAATAAGTTATACCATCTAGACCAGGTGAGCAATCTGTACATGTTTTTAAAGCTGCACTAAATTCGCTGAAAGTGAAAGGGAGATTGAGTGTGTTTGATTGATTTAGAGAACTATTGCTGTTTTGAAATATTTCACCTGAGGTAAGTGAGTTTGAGGAATAGGTTAGTTGAAAGTGTTCACCAAGGTATTAGCGATGCCCTCAGGATCTGTAACTGGTCCAGTTGGTGTTAACAATAAATTTATTGGTGGAAAACTTTTCCGTCCTTCAATTCTTTTAACATCATCCCAAACGTCGCTGATGGTTGTGTTAAGTGTAAATTTTGATACATAATCTTGCCAACACTTTCGTTTACTTTGTTTTATAACGTAGCTTGCATACTTTGTGGCAGTTATGTAATATTCCAGGTTTAGTGAGCTGGGATCGTTTTTAAATCTTCTTAGTGCCCGTTTTCTATTTTTAATGGTTTTAGAACATTCGTTCGACCACCAGGCATTCAACGGCATAGGTTTGTTTCAATTTTTTAGCAAACTGCCCCCTTATCAAGAGAACCGAATCCGGTACATGCCAAAACTAAGCAATATGAGCCAAACTCGTATGAATATCTGTCTGTACCCTTATGATTAGATTTTTATTTTTTTAAATATTTATTTATTGTTATTTACAACTGTACATTATAATACATTTAGTAAATCTGATCTAAGTTAAATTGGAGTGTTACCCATTGGTAGCACTCTAATGACATTTTACATTAGCTGGTCTCGTGGGCATCTTCTTTTCAGGCGCCTCGGATGATCAGGAATGGAAGAGGATGTAAGATTAGAAACTAGGGGGCTTGAGTGGTTAGAGAATTTATAGGGTAAGGAGTGATATCTGGTTCCGGCTAGATCGGTAACATAGGGAACATTACGGTCTTTATGTATGATTTTATTTGTGCCAAAGTAAGGAGCATTGAGGATTTTACGAAGGATTTTGGATTGTAAGGATTGAATACGAGAGGAATTCGAAGGTTTAGTGGAGCCCCAAAGCTCAACTCCATATGTCCAGATTGGCCTTATTACAGTCCTGTATATCAGTCTTTTGTAATGTGTTGGAAGTTTAGACCGTTTGTCTAGTAAGTGCTGTAATAGTCGAAATCGACGTGCAGTTTCCTGTCTTTTCAGTCTGGTGTGAGGATTCCAGGTTAATCGCTTGTCCAAATGTAGTCCAAGGTAACGGATCTGTTCAACAGGGGTAAGAGTAACATCATTAAATGAAACTGTGTGGCAGTCAATTGGTTTACGACGAAGGGTAAAGGTGATTTGATGGGATTTGTTGGAATTTATCTTAATCTTCCAATTACGTTACCAATCTTCGAGGGCTGTGATTTGGGATTGGAGATTTTGGGATACAATTAATGGGTTATTATTAACAGCGAGCACGCATGTGCCATCGGCATACGTGGTGAGGATAGTGTTAGGATTGGTTAGAATTTCAGCTGTATAGACGGTGTAGAGGATAAGACCAAGGATACTACCGAGGAACACCTGCGGACTGAGAATAGAGGGATGAATAGGAACCATTGTGGTTTACTTGGAAAAATCTATCAATGAAAAAGGAACGAATGATGAGAAAGTATGTAGGAGGTAGGAATTTACGGAGTTTGTAAAGCAGTCCCGGGTGCCAGACTCGATCAAAAGTCTGTTTTATATTGAAAAAGACTCCCGCGCAGTACATTCCGCGCTCCAAAGAAGACGAGACTACGTCCACTACACGATGACATTGCTGGATAGTGGAGTGGGATGTTCGGAATCTAAACTGGGAATCAGGGATTATATGATTAGAATCCAGGATGGAGTATAGGCCTTTCAAAATGAGTATTTCGAGGAATTTACCCATAATCGATAATAGAGAGATAGGGCGTTAGGATGGCTTTTGGGGTTTGGAGATCATTTTAACTATAGATAATTTCCAGCGGTCAGGACAATAAGTGGAATGGAGTTACGGCATTATATATGTATGTGAGAAATTGGATAGCTTTCCGTGGAGGACATTTTGGATGTGGGATGTTATTCGTATTAGATCGTATCGAGTGGTTTTGCGGATAGGTAATCTTTGAATGATACTAGATATTTCAGAAGGATGAAGGGTGGGACGGTCATTAGGAGAATATTTAGTTCTGCTTCAATACTTTTATTTTTTTTTTTTTATCCCCCTCCCTTGCCATTTCTGGCAAACAGGGCGCGGGAGCAGTGGGGGTAGTGCGCTGGGGTTTGCGATTGCCACTGCTCCCAAAGATCACTAATTATTTTTTTATTTTATTTTTTTTTTAAATACTTCTGCGTCAATACATTCAAGGTGAATTAGGCTAAGGATATCAGGATGTGGAATAAAGGTTTTAGAGAGGTGTTGTCCGAATGTTTGCGATTCTTCTTCGTCTGTTCTGGTCGAGGTTTCGGATTCGGTGAGAAGTTAAAAAAAGTTAAAATCTTTGAAATTCAGCAGTATTTTAGTAGTCCTCCATTATGATTTGGCAGTAGTTGTAAGATTTTAACTATAGTTAATTAAATTTTGAATTTTGTATTTTCTAATTTCTTGGAAGTTGGGTATCTGGACTTATGCCTCGTCGATCTTGCTCTGCGTTTCCCCCTTAATAAGGTATGAATATGCTGTGGCTGATTATTTTGTATATTGTTATTAATTGTATTTGTCGAAGTGTTGTCAGTTATACTTGTTCTAATTGCTGACATGAGTTTTTCAATAGCGTTGTCAATGTCTTGTTTTGTCTTCAGTCGAATTTTTAAGTCTAGTTCGGTTTCCAGGTCACATTTTAATTTGTCTCAGTCACATCCACTACCAGTTCCATCTCGTCCAGCTGCTCCAACCAACACCTCGTTCCAACTACCATTGAAATCGGAAACAGTTCCTCATACCCCAGCTTCGCAAATATCACGACTAGCCCAACTCTCACCCAGTGCTTCCAGTCACACAAACTACCCAACCCAAGCTCCTCATCCATATCCTCATTACCAAACTCAAACTGGATATAACTTCTATCCTCACATCTTACCTGAAAGATCTTCAAGAGACTCTCAAACCCCTCATTAACCCTTTTACAAGAATCCTATCCAAAATCCCACTTACATTCCCATGATGAGCACAAAGCCCCTAGCTGTCGTGTTATGGAATGCTGATGGCCTACAAAATCACCGTGACAAACTCGACTTATTCCTACATGATATAACCCTAGTGACTGAAACTCATTTCACATAAAGGACAAACTTTTACATAGATCAGATTACACAGAAAACACTTGCCATACTGGTTCTGGCATCTTTATTCACTAATCCTTATCCCATTCCCTTGTTCCTTCCAATCCAATTGATGCTATTCAAACAACTTCGGTTATCATTTAAACTCTTCTTTTCTATGTTACTTTCTAAGCTGTATACTGTCATCCTGGTAATAACCTTTCTTATAACCTCCTTGATTCCTTATTC
>NW_027112539.1:33575-35089 GCF_000696795.3 Halyomorpha halys
CGGTAATACCTCTTCGGCCGTCCATCCTTTGGCACTAGGCAGGACTGCTTGCCCGTCAAGCAATTTTCCTATTGCAGGAGATAAAACATAGAAGTTAATTATCAGCTCATTGTATTACTTATCTAATTAAATCTATTAATGCGATTAAATATAATTTAATAATAATCTGAGTGTGTGTCCATAAGTATTCATGAATATTTACCGATAGGTATGAGAGCAAAAATAGTTTATTAGATTGATTTAAAATTAATAGCTTTAATAAATCTATTGGGAAACATTATTTTAAAAGATAATAAATGAAGTAAGATAGGTTCTATACTTCCTTTAGTATATTATTTATCTAATTTGGAGTAGATTTGTATTTATTTATTTTTTTAAATCACAAAAATAGCGATAACTTGAAGAAGAGTCCTCCAATTTACTAGAAACCTGGGGACGTACATGGAGTTCTAAGCGAAATTCGACTGGACTTACGTGCAAATTTAAAAAAAAAAATTAATTATTCGAAAAAATTACCCATTTTTTGTTATAAAAACTAGATAAATACAAATTATAAAGGGATTTGATAAATAACTTAATAAGATAAGAATATATTTTTTTTCTTTTAAAACACATTTCCAGAAATAATAGTGTTACTATAGACGTATTATATTTCGCTGGGAAGCTAAAGATTTTATAAAACACCAGCTGACCCGGCAATGCTTCGCTATTGCTATCTTTGAGGATGTAAATAGATTTCATGAACACAATTCATAGTTTGATTTATATTATTGTGTTTAGTTAAATTAAATTAAAAAGATACGTATGCTTTATTATTATGATTTGATAACATAAATTAAACCAATTTACGCGATGACATTCGTTTTTAGTATCTCAAGAAAGAATGGCTGAAAGAGCTGATATTCAGCTTTCGAAAGATTCTATTTACTTAAGGATTGAATAAAATTCAGAGGAGTTATGAACGATTATATGAACAATTGACATCAGGAGAAAAAAAAAAGCTATGTACAAAAATTTTTATTTTCTTCAAAATATAGTATTTAGTATTATGAGACGACGCTAAAAACGAATATGATTTGCTTCTTAATTAAAAAAAAAAAACGTCGTGGCTGAAACGACGGACTAATAAAGAAATATAGATTGGAAGATTATTGCTTGACCGTGTGTATAGATGAATGGAATATGGTCCGGGTGCGGTCAAAAAAACTCAAATAGTAGATAATTATACTATTTTATTGAGCCAACGTATCGCCCCACGTAGCAGGGCTAAAAAAGATACAAACACTATAGTTACAAAAAGGAAAAAAAAAGAAGGAAAAAACATAAGTGTAAAATAACAGGGGTATAAAATGTAAAAAAGTAAGATATAATAAGAAAAATTAAAGGCTGTAAATAGTAAATGAAAACAGTAATAGTAATAGTAACAGATAGATAAGTACTTTCTTTAATATTTCTTCTCTTATCTATCTGTTACTATTACCTTTTTCATTTACTATTTACAACCTTTAATTTTT
>NW_027112539.1:36374-38473 GCF_000696795.3 Halyomorpha halys
CCTGGCACAGGTGTGTCCCCACTTCTAGTGTTAATGACCACCCATTGAAGTACAACACCATAATTTTGAAAAAACGAAAGATATACGATAACATTTCTCATATCTATTTCGGTTCAAACAGTAAAGACACAAGGCCTGATAGACTATCACCACTTCAAAGATGACACCTACCACAACTCTACTATCCAGGACGTGCTGAAGAAACGTTGTCACGCACTCCACTATATCCCCACTTCTAGTGTTAATGACTGTCCATTGAAATAGAATACCATAATTTTGAAAAAAAAAAAAAACCTATACGATAACATTTCTCATATGGTGCTATTTCGGTTCAAACAGTAAAGACACAGGACCTGATAGACTATCACCACTTCACATTGAACAGTCGTAACGTATCCAAAAATCAAAATGTCACCTTCACAAAACCAAAACCCACTCTCTAAAACATATCGCTCGTGTTTTTTTTTTCCCATGACAACCATAGCACCCCTTGCCTACGCAGATATCGCCAGTGTTTCTTCATGGCAACCGTAACAAAATGTCTACTAAAATAATATCAACCAAACGCAGACAGGGCTGCATAGACACTCTCATGGCCACTAATTAGCCGGAACTACCATAAAAAACGAAGATGGTCGGCCCGTTGCTAGGCAACCTCTTAGCAACTGTCTCTATTACTCATTATAACACACAAAGATAATTACATATTTTTCTTTTCAAATAACTAAACCCAATTAAAATAATACAAATAAAAATAAATGTAACTAAATTAAACACTAATAAAACTCGAATACTATTTACAAGGTAATTTTATATTATGGCGTTAACAAAAATCTTTTACCATCCTTTCATAGGTGTCTCGGTCTCAATTATTTCAATATTTTGAAACTTTTGAGGCACAGACAGGGTTTCTATTTGAAAACTGTTTATATTTTAAGTAGTATATACGTTAAAATACCTTATAAAATAAATTTACTGGACCTATTTGCGTGCATTTTTTTTTTTTTTTTTCAAAATGGTCCATTTCGCCATGTTTAAAGATAATGAAATCCTCGAATCCCCAAGTAGAATAAAAAAAAAACAGAATTCGACTCGGGGTAAAGTAGCTCAGAATTTTTTCTAATTACCAAATACCATTTTTCAAACAAGTTAAAATTTGGAAAATTTTCACCTTGATTTATTTGGATTGTTTTTTTTCTCTTCCAGTTACCATTGTTGATATAATTCTTCATAACTCCTCTCCATGTTATCCAGTTCCTATATTAATATAACCATTGGAAAGCTGAATGCCTACGCTTTCAGCCTGCATCAACTAAATGTAGATTTAATATTTATCCCATATAGGGGCTAAATATGGGTTTCAAATTGGGGAAGAAAATTCACACGTCTACACCACTGCCAAGTTTGGTGCAGATTGGTCGAGTAGTTTTCAAGTTATTTCTATTTTTTTTTATTTTTAAAAAGTAATCACTAAGGGCTAATTTAGGGCGAAACGTTTAGACTAAAAAATTGTATTTTCAGATTTTTGTATTCGAAAATTCGTATTTAAGGGTTTCTCCAGGTACTAAAAATGAAAATCAACTTTGTTTCACTCCTACAAAAACTTTTAGCACACTTTCATTGGTCAGTCGGTCTGACTAACAGTTTAAGTTAAGTTCCTTATTTGTGTTACCAAATCATAATAATAAAGTATGGGTATATGTTTAATTTAACTAAACATAATAATATAAATATTGCTTGATTTAACAATCTTAAAGTTTCCTCTTCCCGGGGGTCTTAGCGGGGTGGGTCCGGCGGGGAAGGATTGCCTTTTTTGTGTTATGATCTCCTCTTGTAAGATTGTGAACATCAACCAACCTACTCACATTAAATTAAATTCCACAAACTATGCAACATATTCACTGCCGAACTAAATGCAATAGCAGCAGCACTTCACTTCTTTGAACCATACCAACATTACGATAATTACAGATTCACTAAGCTCGATAAAAGCTTTAGATTCTATGTATCCACAACATCCGAGAATTTCCTGCATCCATTTTCACTTAAAAGCTCTACACAACATGGGTATGTCAGTAACATTTCTATGGGTTCCAAGC
>NW_027112539.1:41203-41511 GCF_000696795.3 Halyomorpha halys
CAACCTACTCACTATAATTGTCTTTTTGAAAAGTCAGATAATGCTACCATGGTGGTCGGGTTTCGCGCCTTTTTTCAATTTCAGGCGCTTTTCAAATATTGCTTGATTTAACTATCTTCAACTCTCCTCTTCCCGTTTTAAGTTAAGTGTTCGCTCCCTGGAGGGCTTAGCGGGGTGGGTCCGGCGCGGAAGGATTGCCTTTTTTTCTGTTATGATCTTCCTCTCTTATCGGAGATTCTGTTTCTGCCCGGTACCAAATATATCCAAAGAGCAGGAGGATAAATTTAAACGGGCCATATTTCAGATTA
>NW_027112540.1:0-1323 GCF_000696795.3 Halyomorpha halys
TAAATTAGAAGAATAGCAGAGGGAATTTTAATAGCCCAATGTATTTTTGAAATTAATGGAATATTTCTACTTTTGATAGACGTCAATTTATAATTCACGATTTGAAGATGGTTGGGGGGTGCGGTCAAATTAAAACTAAAATAAGTTGACGTAACTTATTTAACCGTGCCAACGTTTCGGCCAGATTTTCTAGCTTACATCAGGGCTAAGAACAGAACAAGATAACGACCAATGAATATTTAGAAAATAAAAAATTAAATATAAACTGAATGATATAAAGTAAATAATTGTACAGAATCGAATTAATAAAAAAAAGTGATGAAAGAAGTGGAAAATAAAATGTATAAATAGGTAATTGAATAACCAGATAAAATAACATAAATAAGGAAATAAAATAAAAATGAAGTTATATAATGCAAAGAAATATAAATATATTAGTTTATTAATAATTTAAAAATTAAAATTATTGAAAGAAAAATAAAATTGAGAGACAGAAAATATATGTAACAAATGAAATATGTAACCATTTATTAACTGCCCCATGTGTAACTCCGAAGAAAAGCAAAATACCATTCACTACTTGACAACCTGTCAAAAGTATAGTGAAATAAGTTTATTAAAATACTCTAATTGGAGAGTTCTTAGTAATGTACGACGGACTACACTGTAAAGAGTTCAGTTGGTTGACATGTTATTAATTAATTAAGTCGAAGCATCAATCACATACCACAGTTATTAATGTTTTATTTCTTTAACCATAAATTCTAAATTGCTGTTTTAAATTACTGACTTGTTGATATTTTTAAAGTATACAACTAATTAAAAATCTAAAAGTCTCTAGTTCTAAAAATCTTGTTATTTAAGAGTTTTAGTTGAAATTGCTCATATGCTTCGACTGACGGATATTTTTCCATTGTTTATATGTCCTTAATTATTTTAATAGATCCATTTTGTTGTATTAATTAACACATTATTTGAAATTATATAATACGAAACAGCGTGTTTCCCCAAAGAATATTTTTTAAACTTTTCAACCATGTTCGTATTCGAAAATTATACAGAGAGAAAACGCTACATAATTTTTACTTTTATTTATATACATTTTCGTTATATGTAAATGATTGACCATTTTTTTCTGAATATGAACGAGATGGTCGAAAATACGGTAAAAAAAGAACAAAAAATAATAGTTGTTAACTATTTTTTGTTGCTTTTTGACCGCGCACTTGACCATCTCCCCTTTTGTATTTATATTTATTTAATTTAATTTATATACTTTTTATTTTGTGTTACATACTTTTGTTATTATTATTTTTTTTAATA
>NW_027112540.1:1373-1932 GCF_000696795.3 Halyomorpha halys
AAACTACAAAATTTGTATTTTTTTATTTTAGTTTATTATTGTCATGTACATCAGTTTTTTCTAATGAGTTGGACGTTTAGACCGTTTGTCTAGTAAGTGCTGTAATAGTCGGAATCTGCGTGTTGTTTCCTGTCTTTTCAGTCTTGTGTGAGGATTCCAGGTTAGTCGTTTGTCAAGATGTAGTCCAAGATAATGAATCTGTTCTACAGGGGTAAGATCTCAAATGTAAAATTATTATTAGAGTATTACCACCGAGTAATTTCTCTACACGCCTGTATTATATCATGATGATCATGAATCAAATTTACAGGATGTATTAGTATGTAAATATAGTCGTAAAAATCATTAAATCAATAAAGAAAATAAGAAAGGCATTTAGATTTTCAGAGCCGTTAAGTATAAATCTAGTAAATCTGTTAGTAAAAATAATGTACCTGACATAATTGTTACGAGCTGTAAAGGATCATTAAAAATCTGTTGAAGATAAAAGATGGAAGGATATGATCAGACTAAAGAGTGGCCTAAAAATTTAATAAATTATAAACGTATACTATTATTT
>NW_027112540.1:7143-9063 GCF_000696795.3 Halyomorpha halys
ATAAAGATTAAGAAGAAACAAATGAAATATGTAACCATTTATCAACTGCCCGATGTGTAACTCCGAAGAAAAGCAAGGTGAATGGTATCACTACTTAACAACCTGTCAAAAGTATAGTGAAATAAGTTTATTAAAAGAATCTAATTGGAGACCTCTTAGTAATGTACGACGGGCTACACTGTAAAGAGTTCACTTCGTTGACATGTGAAGGATCAATGACATACCACAGTTATTAATGTTTAATTTCTTTAAACATAAATTCTAAATTGTTGTTTTAAATTACTGACTTGTTGATATTTTTAAAGTATACAACTAATTAAAAATCGAAAAGTTTCTGTTTCTAATTATCTTGTTATTTAAGATTTTTATTTGAAATTACTCGTAGGCTTCAACTGACGGATATTTTTCCATTGTTTACGTCTTCTTAATTATTTTAATAGATCTATTTTGTTGTATTAATTAACACATTTTATTCATTCATTGTATGA
Organism: Halyomorpha halys; assembly: GCF_000696795.3. Taxonomy (NCBI): domain Eukaryota; kingdom Metazoa; phylum Arthropoda; class Insecta; order Hemiptera; family Pentatomidae; genus Halyomorpha; species Halyomorpha halys. Next base: position 7,632 of record NW_027112540.1, read on the forward strand.
GGATAGTTATCCAGAACGATAAAGAAATAGTTGGAAAATTACACCGAGATGTGTAACATATATTTGTTACTATTATTATTTTATTTCTTTTTACATTTATTTCTATACATTTTATTTTTAATATATACCTATAGATGATTGACGTATATTAATTTGAAGGAAATAGTCAGGGCTGGAGTAAAAAAGAAAGATAGCCTTGAACTATTTACTGATTACCGACGTTTCGACCCACAAGATATGTCTTTATCTGGGATAAAATAAAAAGATTCAAAGAAAGTAAACTCAATGTAAAAGTAAAAGTAAAATATTAAAAAAAAAAATAGTAAATGATTGACCAAATTTTAAATTGACCAAATCGGTGTGTAAAGGATTAATTTAATTACAAGATTGTAAGTGAAAATTGTGAAATGCACTGCCCAGAATTTTTTAATTAATTTTTTTTGTCATGTTCAGTAAATACTCGCGTAAATTCATAATGTATTAATACTTTTGTTATGATTTGTGCCTGTAATATCTGATATAAAGTTATGTAAAAGTGATCCCACTTTTATTATTAGCTGGAATTCGCTTCTTGCAGCCATGTTAGAAGGAAGATGACTACCCTATGTATATGACTGTTGACCCACTGAGACTAACAGTTGTTCTCCTAACTGGACCATGATGGAGGTGATGTATTCCACCCCCTCAAGATGGATGGGATGGTGGAGCTCGCAGTGGCAGATGGGGCTGCCTCATGAATCAACTGCTCACCATTTCTCCTTCTTATGCATATGGCCTTGCATCATGTTCCCCAAGGAAGAGAACTAAAGCTTCATTCGCAATGCGTGAGTGAACTGGAGGAGTTGCTTACATGACAGAATATACTTTTTCAAACGATTAATATTTATTAACTGAGTGTGGTCCAGAAATCTATACTTCCACATAATTTAATTTAGTGCTAACAATTTTATTTTAGATTTTGTTAATATTCCACTAAGAATCATTTAAAAATATTAATATCAATGCACTATTTTTAACCATGGATATTATCTGAGGAGATGGTTGGGGTGTACACAAATACGTAAAAGTTCATGAAGGCCTGAAATTCAGGTTGAAGTTTGTGTATTTTTGCCGACCACACCTCCGAACATTTTCTTCCCATATTAATCCACGGTCTACTATTTACACCTAAATATAAAAAATACTGTGTGAGCAAGTAGCGCAGTGGAAAGGCACTCTGCAACTAACTTCAAAGACCCGGGTTCGAATCCGGCTGTGGCAGATAATTATTTTCTATTTCACTGTAGTTCTGTGGGTTCAGGAGCCCTCCGGGATCCACCCAGCCGCATAAAGTGGGTATCCTAAACTGGGAAAAGGTGCGGGATCGAGTGGGATTTTGACTAAAGCACTTCCTTACACAACTGTTTGTTAAGTAATTTCCTTACGAATCACT
>NW_027112540.1:11048-14420 GCF_000696795.3 Halyomorpha halys
TACAAACACTATAGTTACAAAAAGGAAAAAAAGAGAAAAAACATAAGTGTAAAATAACAGGGGTATAAAATGTAAAAAAGTAAGATATAATAAGAAAAATTAAAGGTTGTAAATAAATAGTAAATGAAAAGGGTAATAGTAACAGATAGATAAGAGAAGAACTATTAAAGAAAGTACAAATAAAAAGATGTAAAAAGAAAAAAAAATATATACAAATCAAATGATATGACAGAATGCATACCTGTTTTGACGGCAGTCAAAAACAAAGTGACGGTTGGTATTGGGAGGCAGTTATGCCACAATAACGAAAATAATTTGTAAAATAAACATAGTAAAAAATTATTTAAATTAGGTGAACTATAAATGGTAATATACATCATAATAGGGGGAGAAGAAATATTAAAAAAAAAAGATAGAAAAACAAAGGAAAAGTAAAGTATAAAATAATGGGATACAATGTGTGTAAGTAATTAAGAAACAAAATCCTAATCTTTTGGTTCAAACCTTATCTAGTTCCACCCATCCCTACAGCCCACCTAGAAGGTTGAAACGGCAGTGGCCAAGAGACTTATTAAAATAAAAATGGACAATTGGAGTTCTGGCTATGCTTCACTCAAGTAGAGTGTTTGCGGCTTTAGCGCACTTGCTCAGCCTCCACTGGCTCACTACCAGTGATCCGGCGAGAGGGATGCACTGGGATCTTTAAGCTCTGCTCAACCCCTCACACGTGGGGGATAGAGTGGGCTCAGGGATCCTCAGGTCGATTGTGTAAATATTATAAAAGTGTAAATGTGACTTGAGATTACATTATTTTATCATTATGTTATTTTATTTTACTTTTTCATACACATAGTTTGATTGTGTTAATTTTGTTAACCCTTCTGTTTGTATATATTTTAAGAAATTATTTTTCATTTAATTATTTATTTTTATTCTTATTTTATTTTATTTTTGTATGAATATGTTCATTTATCACAATTACCTATCGCCCACAACTGTGGTAGATTGTAATATCTATCAATAAATAAAAGTATTTTACAAAAAAAAAAAAAAACATTGTTGAGGTGGATAAAACTGTCAAATATAGTATAAACTATTCTATATTTTGCATGTACAACGTTTCGAGACAATTATCCCATACTCCTTTGCACCTTTGCATCCACTTATTTGTAATTTTTTTTAAATTTCCATTTTGAAATCATGTCATCTATACAGTTATAAACTAAAATTGTTTTATCAGTAAATTACTTTAAGTAATTAGTATGAGATAATTGTCCCGAAACACTGTAAAAGTAAAATATAGAATAGTTTATATTAAATTAAAAATTTTTTTTCACCTCAAAATATTAAAAAGTTATAATACAATATATATTTAAAAACTAGGATAATTTGATGTACTAGCCTCTTTTGATCCTCGAGAAAGCAGTAAAATAAAAAAATAACTCGCTGAGCTTTCATACATTTAAATGCCTAATTAATAATTTACGCTATCCTACCCGATCCTCACTGAGTGTGAGGAGCCATTTATTATCTAGTTTTTTATTGCTCTATAAACTCAAGATGTTTTATCTAACATAAGAGAAAGTTTGGAAGGAGAAAAAAAAAAACAGATAGTGGTCTACGAATTATTCTATATTACATTTTAATAATCATTTTTGATTTCAAATAATAGCTTTTTTTATTTATATAAACTTACTTTTTATTTTATTTGTTGTTTATTAGTTGACTCTATAGATCTTGCAGAACTTTTCCCGCCAGAAGCATCCTTCTTCACACTTTTCTGCATGCAGCACTTTCGCATCTTTGTCGATTCAGTCTATCCTTCTGGTTTTTGGCCTCCCACGTGTTATCTTACAAACTATGCTGGTATTCATTGTTGTGTAGAGGCGTCCTGATAGATTCGAACCATATGTCCCTCATCTTAACTCTCTTGCCTTCATAGTATGAAGAATTAACTGACTAGTCTCTGCAAGCAGTTCTTTGTCAGTTCTTATCCTCCATGTGTTAAGGAAGGCTGTATATTTATTTATAACATAAAGATCTTTATATTGTTTAAAAATTAATTCATATTTCTTATATCTGCTACCATGGCCTGTATTGAATAAAAAATTGTGTCTTCTAGTATTCTGATTTCTGATTATAAATAAGTAAGTATATTGATGAGAGAAATACCCTCTCGCAAAAAAAAAAAATGTAAAGACATGGAAAGATAAAAATTATGAAAAATAAAATTTCTAATATATATAATAATTGAACGTATAATTTCAAATATGAAGATGGATAGGGTTGCAGTAAAAAATAGTTTTCAACTATTTAATATCCGACGTCTCAACCCACTTTGTAGGACTTCATCAGGGTTGTACAAGATGATCTGTAATGAGCAGTCCAGGAAAGTCTGTAAAGCTGTCATCATGAATAACCCTTATGAAGCCCTACAAAGTGGGGCGAAACGACGGATAAGAAATAGTTGAAAACTATTTTCGTTCTTTTTTACAGCAACCCTGGCCATCTTCTTCATATTGAAGATTCTAATAATTTCAGATATTAAGGAGGATGATATCTATCAGTATGACATATTTAGGGCCGTCTGTAGAACAAGAAGTTGAGGAGTAGGTCTATGCAACCTTGGAACTTCAGCGGAGCCGGTTCGAATTCGGCCTGCTGGTCGACTTTTATTTCAGTGGCGGTACCACCAAATGAAAATTTGACCCTCCACCATGGTGTTAGCATAGATTGTTACCCTCTATATAACCTCCCCCCTGTCTGTCAGAAATGAACAGGAAGGTGGTTTTAAAAAAGAAAAAAGCATGACATTTAAAGCTGGATAGATCAAGGTAGTTGTTTGTTTTTGGCACAGTAATGTGATATATTTTTTAATGTTTGTAAACTATACATGAAAAAATATTTGATAAACCTGGAAAAATAATTATAATTCCTGCTCATCATGTGAGATTTATTCTAGGAGAGAGTTATGACGAGAACCGTCAGCGTTGAAGACACACTGCGATTAGACAAGAGGGTGAAACTGAAGCGAAGATACTCTTCATAGCCTTTTGTTCAGTGACGTTGTTAATTGAGCCCAAGTATAGTGATATAGAGTACAGTGTATAGTGATATACAGCGGGTCTTTTCACTTGAAATATTTCCCCCGCAAGAGCCCTATTTAGCCAGTTCTCTTCTAATGTCACCTTATAACTTAAGCCACTGTGGCTTTAATGTGACGTTTCTACCCTTCTCTTGTAGTTAAATCTCCCTCAAACGTGGATTTATCATTAAACAATAGCTTATGTAAATATTCATAACACAAATTCCTAAAATTTAATACAAGAATTAGATTTTAAAAAGAAAAACTTAACATGTTTAAGTTATTTC
>NW_027112540.1:14470-15134 GCF_000696795.3 Halyomorpha halys
ATTAATATAAGTACAATTAAGAACATAACACATGAATATAAATTAAAAGATAGATACATGAATATAAATGAAACAGGAAGGATAGTGAATATAAAAAAAAAAAAGTGAGAATTTAGAAAAACAAGAATAAAAGATATGGCAATTGTCACAATCTACACGAAACCAGGCAGTGTTTTGAGGCTCTATAAAGTGCACCAACGGACACTAACCAGATCTAAATAAAGAAATTAGAAATGGAAGTACAAAATAAAACATTTGAATAGTTTTTCTTAATTTGAAAACAATATTATAAGAGCACTAAGCAGCTATGATCGATTACAGAATAATGGACATCAGAAGAAAAAAAGAAACCTCCAAATAAATCGATTTCAAAAATTTCTAATATTTAATTACTTATAAAATCGGCATTTAAAGGTTTCAGGAGCTTTGGGGCTCCACTGAACCATCAAATTCCTCCAGAATATTAATTTTTTTTGCTATGTTCAGTAAATACTCGCGTAAATTCGTAATGTATTTATACTTTTGTTATGATTTGTGTCTGTAATATCTGATATAAAGTTATGTAAAATTGATCCCACTTTTATTATTAGCTGGAATTCGCTTCTTGCAGCCATGTTAGAAGGAAGATGACTACCCTATGTATATGACTGTTGACCCACTGAGA
>NW_027112540.1:16847-17310 GCF_000696795.3 Halyomorpha halys
TATGGCTTTTCCTCACTTTTCCTTTGCCATATCACATACTAAAATATAGAAATAGAAAAGTATTGCAGGGTCAGCTAGTATTATATAAAAGTCAGATGGTCCTTGCTTTTATAAGGGGATAAATTATACGTAATTTTTTTATTTTAACTAATATAACTAATTTTAGTTTAAATAATTTTTTAAAAAAATAGCTATTGCTTTCATTAAATCCATATAAATATTAAAATATAGAACTAGAAAATCATTGCCGGATCAGCTATTATTCAATTATTTAAAGTCAGATGGTAGTTGCTTTTATTAGGGGATAAATTATTTTAGGTTAAAATGAAGTTATCAAACAGTGCAAACGTTTTGTCCTAATAGGACCGAGGAGATTGATTCTGGCCTGCAATAAAACTTGCTGTGATAAGAACGTCCCTCGCAGAGTGAACACAGTTATGACAGCGTGCGTGCGGTTGCGTAC
>NW_027112541.1:0-2896 GCF_000696795.3 Halyomorpha halys
ATTCCAAACTCCTTAACCATCTTAACCAATTAATTCTTAATCTTTCATCCTTAACAATCCCTGATAATCCTCCGAGGCGTCTAAAAAGAAGATGTCCACAGGACCTTCTAATTTAAATTAATGTTTGAAGTACCACCAATAGGTGGTTCCTTCCCAAGATTTTCAAGTGTATATGAAACACACTACATATTTACCTATTGTATTATTTTGTATAGTTGTAAATTACATTAAATAAATAAATTAAAAAGAAAAAGTTTTATTACAATAACAAAATGTCAATATTTCGATTATTTTATTAAGGAACCTTTTAGATCTCTCATCGCATACTCAAAATACTTACAAACGCTTGTAAACAAAAATTGGAATGAAATAACTTACTTTGCTCTCTCGTACTATTGGTTTTACCCTCGTATTTTGCAGTTCTATCAGAATCGATTGAAAGATTCTAGTTTACGATTCCTTCTAGGTTAGTTTGAAATTTAGTGGACTAACTATTTGGAGCTATAAAATGAGTTATCGTTCTGTAACGACCCGTTCCAAGGTATTGCCCATTTTAAAGGAAGTAGTGAACTTCACCGAAGGTCGTCCGATTTCGCCTCATTGACTCTTTCGTTCAGTCTCGCTCACCCTTGGTGTTCCTTTATCGCTTCTTATCTCAACAAGTTTGTTTTGTATTCTTTCCAATACTGGCTGATGACCAATGTAGATAAAAATTTATTTTTTATAATTCAATTATAGACGAGGAAAGAATTATTTAATTTTGTAAAAGGGTCGTATTTTTCCCGTTATAATTTAAATTTAAAACTAACATAAAAACCTAAAAATGTGTGGGTTTAAGAACTTACACTATTATTAGTTATAAATTGTGATGAAATATTACTCGGGGAGATTTGTTAGGTCAGCGAAATTTGGCACTGTATATTTTAATAATTTTTATAACCACTTATTATTTTATTTCGTACATTAAAACAGTTTAATATTTTAAATATTTTTTTTTATATATATAGATTGAGTTTTGATCGTATGTGAATTGAAAAAATATTGTCAGGGTTACGTTTAAGAAAAACAACTAAGAAACATTTTCAAATTATTTACTAATTGTTAACGTTTCGACCGACTCTGCAGGTCTTCACGAGGGCTAAAATAAAAAGATACAGAGAAGGTAAATTTAATTTAAGAGTATATACAGCTGACATTCCAAATATATATATATTTTAGTTCTCACTTTGATTATTTATATGAAATGCTATTTATTTTATTAATTATAATTATTTTTGTTTAAATTACAAACCCAGAATCTATACATTCAGTTTTGATTCAGTCAATATTAACATCAAAGAGGAATGAATTCTTCTCCAACCATATCATTATTATGATTTTGAAATTTCATCTTGAAAAGTAATTAAGTATATAGAATTGAGAATAAAGTTTGAGGTCAGGCCAGATGACAAATACTACTTTTTTTTTTTTTTTTTTTAGATATTGGGATTTTTTTGTTCGTTTTTACTTAAATATGTAATAAAAACATAGAAATATTTATTTTAAAAAATCAAATATAGATATATCCAACTTTAAGAAACACTAAACATTAACAGCATTAATTTGGAATAAATTATGTTTAATTATAACGATTATTTTAATTCGCCATTCTTATCATTACATTTCCAAGTGAGATGGATCTTTTAAGTTTTCAAAAACTAACAATTATATCCATTTAAATTATGTTAAATTGGTGAAATATTATTAAAAAAATATAAATTATTTAAATATTTCTAGTCAGTACAAATATATAAATGAGTAGTAGTAGCAGCTTAGCTACGCGACTGACTTCCAACCCAAAGGTTGTCAGTTCTTTTTGATATGAAATTAACCGAGTAAATAAATAAATTATAATGTATATGCAAATAAATATTGTAAATAAATAAATCAAATAAATAAATTGATATGAAATCAACTCGGTCGGAGTTTCCGTTAAGAGTAGGTGAAAATAAGATCGATCGGTAGAGTGTGGACGTACAATAATAATAATTTGATAATAGAAAAATAATATAAACACAAGTAGAGGGAAAAAAAAGTTCTATCCTGACTTCAATTCACCCTATATACAATAATTTATCCCTCAGGGGTTCAGAGTTGTGTAGTATCATTGTCCATTTTTTCTATGTCTCGATTATTTTGCAGGATCCATTTTTTTTTTTTAAGTAAAAATATCATATATTAAATTTTATTTCTTTATATCAAATATATATTCTACAAATGACACAAGTTTTCTTTTATCAAAACTACTAATTCGTATGTACATAATATATGTATTGATGACTTACTTCTCAATGGTGTTAAGTACATTACTACTAACTTTACGAAAAATATTTTTCTCATTTAGGAAAATTACAACCTTTCAATTAAATTTTTGCATTAACATATAATAATCATTGAAAAGTTGCGATTTTTCTAAATGATAGAAGTATTATACCACTGTAAAGTAATCGATATTATAGGTAAATTTTTATTTCAAATCCATTATTATGTTACGAATATAATAAGTCATTATGTCTCAAATAAATAAATCGTACAATTAAAAAATCTACTATATTGTGGTGGTTTGTATGCATTTTTTATTTTTCTCTCTACAAATTCCTTCAACCCTAAAAAGTAACTGTACTATTTATATTTTACTTAATCCTGATTTAAAAACAATTTAAAACTTAGAACTACATTGCAACAGATAACTACCATTAGCCTTGACAGCTCCCAGATGACGTCATTGACTTTGGCTCAGTTTAGTAGTTTTAGTTTTATTACCCTGTTGAACAGATTCGATACTTAGGACTCCATCTTGACAAGAGACTTACTTGGAATCCACACACAAGACTGAAACGACAAGAAACTGCTCGTA
>NW_027112541.1:3341-3913 GCF_000696795.3 Halyomorpha halys
TTTATCATGTTACTATGTCACCCACAGCAAATTTACTTGTTGTATATATGTGTATACAGTTGTAAATATCAATAAATAAATTATTAAAAAAAAAATAATTGCTTAATGCTTTATAAACAAAATAATTGTTTTGAAATGTTTTTTATTGACATTGTCTACATAGTAATTACTGTAAATTTTATCTTTGACAATTTAATAAGGTTTGAAACGTTGCAATCATTATGTTGTTATTATTTTAAATTATTAAAATAGGAAAAGATTTATCCTAATATATACCTTTAAAAAAATAAATGCAAATTTATTTATTACTACAAAATTTTCATTAGGAATTGTTAATGCAATAAGTGTTAATCCAAACGGAAAAAACAAAACAATTATAAGAAGAGGTTAATGAATAATGGAATTAATTAATTAATTATATATTTTAATTTGTGTCAAGGAATATTACTTCTGTCACCCTCTTGGCACATATTCCCATCTTATTCTGCATTATAATTAACTTCTCAGCGTTATGACATTTTTCTTTAATGTATAATCATTCATAAGTATTTACATAATTAAGTATATATATA
>NW_027112541.1:3963-5988 GCF_000696795.3 Halyomorpha halys
GTTTCGACCGACTCTGCAGGTCTTCACGAGGGCTAAAATAAAAAGATACAGAGAAGGTAAATTTAATTTAAGAGTATATACAGCTGACATTCCAACCAATCCTAACACTATCCTCACCACGTTTGCCGATGACACATGTGTGCTCGCTATTAATAATAACCCATTAATTGTATCCCAAAATCTCCAATTCTATATCACTGCCCTCGAAGATTGGTGTCGTAATTGGAGGATTAAGATAAATTCTAACAAATCCCATCAAATCACCTTTACCCTTCGTCGTAAACCTACTGACTACCCTACAGTTTCATTTAGTGATGTTAGTCTTACCCCTGTCGAACAGATCCGCTACTTTGGACTACATTTGGACAAACGATTAACCTGGAATCCTCACACCAGACTGAAAAGACAGGAAACTACACGTCGATTTCGACTATTACAGCACTTACTAGACAAACGGTCTAAACTTCCAACACAGTAAAAAAGACTGATCTACATGACTGTAATAAGGCCAATCTGGACATACGGAGTTGAGCTTTGGGGCTTCACTAAACCTTCGAATTCCTCTAGTATTCAATCCTTCGTAAATTCCTCAATGCTCCTTACTTTGTCACTAATAAAATCATACATAAAGACCTTAAAGTTCCCTATGAAACCGATATAGCCCGAACCAGATATCACTCCTTCCATTATAAACTCTCTAACCACTCAAACCCCCTAGTTTCTTATCTTCCATCCTCTTCCATTCTCGACAATCCTCCGAGGCGCCTGGAAAGAAGATGGTCACGAGACCAGCTAATGTAAAATGCCATTAGAGTGGTACCAATGGGTAGTTTCTCTGCACGCCTGTAACACTCCAATTTAACTTAGATCAGATTTACTAAATGTATTATAATGTACAGTTGTAAATAGCAATAAATAAATATTTAAAAAAAAAAAAATTAAGAGTATAAAAATGAAACACATATAAAGGTGGAGGTATAAAAAGACATCTTTAAGAAAAAAGTCTAACATAAAAGAATGTTATCAATAATTGTAATAAATATTTTTCAATGGAACTCAATAAATAAATATCTTTGATCTGATAATGGAATAAAAATAAATTATATTGAATTTTTAAAAACAGAACTCTTTCTTATTGGAAGAAGATAGTTGACCGAATGAAGTAGATAGTCCGGGAGGCGGTTAAATAAAAGAAGACTATTTATTGTTGACCAAGGTTTCGTCCCACTTTGGAGGGCTTCTTCAGGGCTGTCGGGTTGAAACGAAAATGATAACTTATTGATTATTTTTATCTTTAAAATCTACCTCTTTACCATATTTATAACTATTTTTAATGAGTACTCACATACAATTTATTAGTCTAGATCTGTATTTAAAAATTTATGACACCAGGGCCCTGTTTCATAACGAAATCTAATAGTATTAGTTCATAGTACAATTGTAGAAATTAGTGTGGTAATAATACTAATACTTATTTTTTTCATGATAGAGATGACTATTAGTGATATTACAGGAATTAAAAAATACTAAAGTACAAGTTACTGTTGTACAAGTCTGTGTAATTGAATTAAGATAAATATACAACACTAATAGTATTAGTTTGTACTTTATTATGAAACAGGGCCCTGGTTGTATTTATTAGTAACTAGTTTCTAGTCCACCTATATATATTTCTTTTTTATGAAACGTTACTTAGGACTACATCTCGACAAACGACTGACATGGAATCCTCATACAAGACTAAAAAGACAAGAAACTGCTCATAGATTCCGACTATTACAACATTTACTAGACAAACGGTCTTAATTGCCAATCCATTACAAAAGACTGATCTATTATAAGGCCTATCTGGACAAACGGAGTTGAGCTTTGGGGCTCCACTAAACCATCAAATTCCTCCAGAATCCAATCCTTACAGTCCAAAATCCTTCATAAAATCCTTAATGCTCCTTACTTTGTCACAGATCAAGTCCATCCATCAGGACCTCAATATTCCATATGTTGCCGATTGGGCCAGAACCAGAT
>NW_027112542.1:0-631 GCF_000696795.3 Halyomorpha halys
TACAACATATTTACTTATTGTATTATTTTGTACAGTTGTAAATTACATTAAATAAATAAATTTAAAAAAAAAAGATTTTATTTAACTTAAAATTTTCTCTTATGAAATTGAAGCTCTTTCAAAGTAAACAACCTGTACCAAAAAAAACTTAGTGTGCTACACCTGTGACAGTGGTGTCAACCCTGACCCTCATAGCGGCCACCCCTAACGACCGGACGTTCTGAAAATTATATCATATTGCATTATTTATAAATATGGGATACATATTACAGACTAGATATTATTTTATTTTACAATTTTTGGCCATTCTATGAGGCTCACAGTTTTCAAATTTTTTAGGAATAATTGTAAAAAAGTGTAAACATTTCGCTATAATACCAAATATCCTTCTAGTTTCTCCAATAGGAAACTTTATCTGATAAAGTCTACTTTTTGTTTTATTGGTTTCATGGGTGTTAATAAAAATTTTACACTGAGGCTCAAAATTCGTGTTGACCGGTGCTATCAAACAAAGGATCAGTATTCAAAATCTTTATGGAAACTGTATTTGTAGAAAATAAATTTTGAATTTAAATTTATGGATATAAAGACCTTAATGTTACAAATGTAACCGATCTAGCCAGAACCACAT
>NW_027112542.1:3096-4138 GCF_000696795.3 Halyomorpha halys
GTCCAGCCATGAGCTATTAAAAAGTCAATTATCTCACCCCAATTTTGGATTACTTTAATGAAAATTATGTATAATTACTAGTCAAAATCGATGAGTCATCTATGTATAGCTAGGGGAAATAAAAAATACCAGCCGTTTCAAAAACGATAAAAATTGTTTTTTGTAATTCGGAGCTCCATATCCGCAAACCTAGAAAACCTAATAAAGCATAATTGAAAGTAGAGTAAATATGCTAAAATAGGAGCCCTGATAGAGATGTTCTGCTTCGTTAAGCAGTTCTCGAGTTACAGTTTTTTAAAAAGCAACATTTCGTAACAAAATAAAGAAAAATAAGTAGTTAATAAATTTATTTTTTGAATTATTTGGAGAAATCTATTTCTCAGGACTCATAGGACGTATGTCCATTTGCATTCATATTAATGATAATTTGATGTACTATACAGTATTTTATGACGTTTATTTTCATAGGAGTACTATTTTTCATGATATTTACCAAAATAAATTCCAAAGATGTTGATTTTTAGTTGTTCGGAGAAAAATGGATTTATGGAAAAATATAGCTCAGAAACCCCAATAAACGTACAGATGTCTATTAGAACTCATATAAAAGCTAATTTAATGTTATATAAATTAGTTTATAGCGTTTATCTTCGTAAGAGTAGTATTTTTTATGATATTTGACAAAATAAATTCACAATATGTTGATTTCTAGTTGTTTGGACAAACTTTTTGATTTAAAAAAATATATTTTGCAGGAACCAATAGACTTATAGATGGCTGCCAGCAATGAAATTAAAACTAGTTTAATATACCAAAAATAGTATGAAAAAAACTTCACCTAAGATTTTAGTTCCTCAACTCTCTGAGGCAAAGAGAGCTTGATAGTCAGTATAAAATAGCTTTTCACAATTCTAATTAATTTTTTTTAGCCCTCTTAATCCATTTTTTTAAATAAATCGGTCCTTTCGTTTTGTTGTGTATTTAGGTAATTGTTTTATATCACTTCCTTTTGATATAAAATAGTGGTTCCCAAATCATTGAG
>NW_027112543.1:0-2395 GCF_000696795.3 Halyomorpha halys
AAAAAAAAAATTTATTTCCAATATTTTATGAAATTCTAAACCTATTACATTAGGAAAATGGCATATTCAAAAATCCCGAGAATAAAATAAAAAATCACTAAATGTATTCATAATATGAGTTTTTCAGCAACATGCAATAATCCATCAATTACCATTGATTACTTATTCATAATTTTTTTTACTTAATTCAACATATATTAATGAACCTTTCAACATATCTATTTAATAGATGTTTAAATGCATTACAGCAGTATAAACTCTGCGTTCGACCAGTTGAGGGGACATGTACCAACATTTCCATATGAGAAGCGTTTGTCAAAAATCGACACTCTAAGACTAGCCATTGCCTATATAGCTCTCCTCAGGGAGGTACTTGCAGCCGATTGTGATCCATTGGCCTACGTTGAAAAAGCACTTGCGAGTGACAGCTTGGAAAGGGCTGAATGGAACACCAGTGGTAATGTTATTTTCATTTAAATATATTAATTGACTGATATAGTAATTAAAATTGTTGTGTATGGGTATATAGCTTATTCTTCGAAATTGGTATCTTAGCTTAAATATTTTAAGTTGGTAAAGGTACACTAATATTTTTTCATTATTTAGTTCTTTTATATTCATATAAAATTATATACTTGGGGGAATATTAATAAAATAAAAACTTAAAAAAACATTCAATGTCGATACCACCAATCGCTGGCTACACACATGTACCCAATAAGTTCCATCCAAACCAAATGCTACCAGATCAGTCTTGATGCAATCTTCCCACCTTTACATAATATAATATAATAAAAATAAAATTTAATAATAATATACAGTCTATTCAAGAATAGAACTTTGAATATACAAAGTTGCTAATAGTTAGGTAAAATTTTTAACCTCAAGTATTTTTTTTTAAATTTATCTCCTCTATATAAAATACAATTTTATCAATACCATCTAAAATCAAATACAAAATTTATTTAATAGAAATTATGAAACTATAAACTTTTAACTGAAGTTTATAGCTTTAGCAAGAGGGATGCAGTACACAATACTACACAAAATAAAGCTTAAAATTGATATTTAATAAGAAATTGTACAAAAAACAATATATATAACAGTAATACACAAACAATAATATTCACATAAAATCAAAGGAGAAATTTCGCATCTATAGCATTCGAGTACATGATAATCATACTACTAAGATTTTATAAAGGATTAAATTAAAATATTTTATGTTATGGAATGTCTTCCTATTACTTCAAATGAAAATAAAATTTGAAAAAAAAAATTAATATGAAATACACGTATAATATGAGTTAGTATTGCAAAAAAAAGTAATCCAAATTTATGATTCACAGAAATACAGCTTTTAAGGCAAAATATGTAAAAAAAAAAGCAGGTCTCACGAAATACTTTATATCGGAGTTGGGAGTAATTAAATACTTTCGTAATTTACTACATTTTCAATTAATAAATACTAGTTATGTAATTGGAACTACAGTTACAAAAATGTAGTTGGTAACTATAGTTGTATTTTCTTGGTTTTGCAATTACAGTAACTATATTCAGTTAGTATTCATAAATCCATCAACTAGTTTAAATACAAAAAAATCAATTAGTAATTTTAATTGTAACTGTAAATATTTAGTAATAACTACAACCACATATGTACTAACCATATTTCATTCAATTTGAGAAAAAGTAAGAAGTAACATTTGTTTTCGCTATTTTACTTATTTTTGTTTCTTTCATTGGTTTTCATTTATTTTCGTTAAAATTATTTTCTGTTACGCGTAATTTACAATAAAATGTATATAATAAAGTATTATATGTAATATAATAAAATTTTGAATATAAAGATATTGCAGGTGGTTATTTCTTAACAACCTAAACTACTTCAATCACTGTTTTACACAGTTTTTTTTTTTTAAAGTTACTGCAATTACAACTACAACTACTATTTGTAGTTATTTTTAGAGCTACTAATTTTATCAATTGCAATTATAATTACTTTAGTTGAAAAATGTAGTTCCCCATCATCAATAACTAATTACATTAGCAGTTTTAGTTGTTACTACATTTCAACTAATGTAGTACTTGTATCTTGAAATTTTAATTACAACTCTGGGATCTATGTGGTCAGACTTTGGATGTCAAATCGACTTTTTCATCTAACTCATATCAATGTTTTTTTTCTTTTTTATTAATTATTATTTATTAAATTTAATATATATCAGCCAGGTCTTATGCTCATTATAGTAGTGTGATAAGACTTGTTTATTTTTCGAAGAAAGAATGTTGAATTTTTGAAATAGTATATTTTAAAACCTACGTCGTACTTTCTTACCACGTTGTTTTTCAAGTTAACCATTTTTTAATATTTCTTATTAATCCACGGTTTAAT
>NW_027112543.1:4365-4683 GCF_000696795.3 Halyomorpha halys
GAAAGTAATTCTTGATCAGTTTGAAAAAAGAATGAATAACCATTATTTTTACCTTATTTCTATCTTTCCCTGAAATTATGCATTAGTGTGATAAGATACAATTAACTAAATCATTATTTAATTTTTATGATGTATCACTATTTTGTTTAGATAAGACTTCTCACATTAATATACTTATTTACTATACATGTTGATACAGATTAAATATTTTTATTTTATAGGCATTATATGCGTATAGTATAGTGATAGTAATATGAATAGAATGGATTATTTTTTTAATTAAAACAAACAGTAAAATAGAAAAGTAATGACACATAT
>NW_027112543.1:4905-5476 GCF_000696795.3 Halyomorpha halys
TCTTTTGTTTAAATAAAATGTTCAAAGATATTATAATACCGTCGATAAATCATGGTTTTAGGGGTAAGTGACCCTGGAAGCCTGCACTTCTATAATATTTCGTATTACTATTTCAGAAATCTCCTTATTTGAAATAATTAGATATCTAACACTGCTTATAGTCATAAACAATTGGTGAATTTTATATTTATGAAATAATTTTACAGTTAACTAAAAGATAAATTTAAAAACGGATTTTCGGAAATACAAGGATTCTAGACAATATTTTATTTTTTATAGGAATGAGTATGATATTTCTTATATTTTGAATAAATTAAAGAAAAAAAAGCATACTGTTATGCGAAATTTCTCAGTTATTATCATAATCAGGTAAAAAGCATTTGTAATCCAGTCCAAGAAAAAAAAAGTATGTATATATATACAACACCATAATAATTATAAAGGTAAAAACTCCTTAGAATTATTTTCAAGGAATATTTTCAAGGAAATGAAATCGTGATAAATTATAACAATGAAAGGTAAAGAAGATCAAATTTATAAATATTCTAGAAAGGAAATTACAAAAAACAAT
>NW_027112544.1:0-983 GCF_000696795.3 Halyomorpha halys
CCTCGGATTCTCTGGCATATGATAAAGCCAGTTCTGATATACGGCTGCAAGACCTGGGTTCTAACAGGTACCCTAGAAAGCAGAATCGAGAGATATGAACTGAAAGACAATTATAGGAGCGATTTGGGATCAGTGCCTTAACGCATGGAAGAGAAGAACTAACAGAGAAATGCTTCCACTGGTATGGATATTGGTCAGTCAATATCCCATGATATAAAGGCAAGGAGGTTGAGATAGGTAGAGCATGTGGCTCGAAGCAATCCATCAGGACGTTTCTAAACAATGAATGTTAGTACAGTTAGCAAGAGACTATATGAGAGGACAAAAACCAGATGGATGGACAAAATAACAAAAGATGTTGAGGAGCTGCATGCAGCAAACTGGAAAGCAGTATCTCAAGATAGGCAGGCGTGAAGAAGGCTGCTCCTGGCGGCCAAAGATCTACAAAGTCTGTAGAGTCAACAGAAAAAATATATTTAATTGTAAAATAATTATACAAAGTAATTACTATTTCTATTTAATTATACATTCTATCACTTGGGGCACCTATATGCTCAATAAGGAATCAGATTAAGCCATGTATTGATATTAAAATCCGAAAAAAAGGAATGTTCACTTTTTTAGAAGTTCTTACGGGTACATTAGGGACGTGACGGCCGTGCGGATTGGGGCACACGTCCTAGTGCGCTCGGTTCATTGTGGGTTCTATTCCCAACTGGGGCAGTTAAACATTCATTTTTTGGCGGTCTCGAAGACACTTCCACCTTGGTTAGTATGCGGCGGTAACCTAGGTAGCCGCAAGGGGTTGGCAAAAAGGACCACTAGGTCCACTTGCCGGACTTGTTCCCCCCACCAAATACCAGTACCAATACCTGTAGGGGTACATTTCTTTAATATATTTTTCTTGAAATATAAAGTTCCTGACTCCTTGGAAACTAGGCACCAATGAAATAGTAAATATAATTTTAATAACCATTAAATAT
>NW_027112544.1:3083-3256 GCF_000696795.3 Halyomorpha halys
ATTTTTATTTACTTTCAATTGATTTTTATTTTATTTTTTAACAAGTCAGGTTGTATTTTGCAATTAAAATTAAATTAGACTTTGTTTACGTAAATCATGGACGTATAGAGGTTTGTGTGCGGTGCATGTATAAATACACTTAAGCATGTTATCGCTGTGTGTGTGGTGGTCTT
>NW_027112545.1:0-1381 GCF_000696795.3 Halyomorpha halys
ATTTCTGCTACTTCAATTTTTCTCAAAATTTGAGTTAACACCTTTATTAGAAAATTATTTGAGGCCTCTATTTCGAAACGTCATCTAATTATTTTCTTTTAAATTTAATAGTTTTAGTTAAAAATAATAAAAATTAATCAAAATTAAAGAACTAGAGACCGGATTTTTATGCTGTAAAAAGTCTGAAAAACTGCAGCAAACCGCAAAATTTGAAAAATCGTGGAGTAAAAACTCAAAATGTGTACAAAACATAACATAATCAACTTATTTGAATGATAATATTAATATATACAAAGGTTACCTGTCTTTCTTTGAATCATATTATACTCGCTCAATACTCTCAACATTAAAGTAAACATACATCAAAAAACTTAACTACTCTGAAATACCTCACATTTTGTCCATAATTGAAGAGCTATGAGAAAGCTAATTGTATAAAACTATGATATATTCCTATTAGACTGGAATAAAATTTTCCAACAATCACTTTTTTTATTTTTGGAAAAACAAAAGTCCACTCAATAGAAAGGAGTATTTAAAAATATTCTTCCAAACAAAATTTCACATAGCATGTTCTTTCGCTTAGTTTTTCAAATTGTGTATTTACATACCATTAACCAAAAACTAATACGAAAAAAAAGTCAAAATGCTTAATTAAAAATTTATTGATAATTATATTGATCATATTTTATAATTTATATTATGTTGATCAAATCAATTTTTTTTTAAATTCTTATTTAAAATAATATACATAGGTAAAAGAATAAAATTTTTAAAAAATCCTCCTAGTGAGAGGCAGACTGGGAATCGAAATTAAAAACAATAACACTGAACTTTCACTATAACAAGCTTATTCTTGAGAACAATTACTCGAAATTACTGGTTAATACAATTCCAAGAACATTTATCAATTATGTGTACTTGTTCTTTTTATTTTTTAGGTTGAATTCAACTTTTCATATGTTCACATCCATGCAATGCTTTACTCCAAATTTGTCAATTTTAAGCTAAAAATTAAATAAGGGAAAAAAAATAATAATAATTGTCATATGCCAATATGTGAAATTAAGTTCAAGCCTTGATGCAACAAAAATTCAAATTTTGCCCAAAAAGAGTTAAACGTGCAATTTTGTCCAAAATTGTGGAAAACCTCAAAAGGTGCAATTTTGGCGGTGTAAAATTGCTAAAAGTGCTATTTTAATGTTTTTACCCTGGATTTATATTTTTTTCAAAATTATATATTAAGTGAGTGAGTATTATTTTTTTCTTTTATCTTCAACGCGTAGTAAAAAAAATTTACTATTAGTAAAGGTAAGTAAAAATAATGATTACAATTTGTTTTATTAATTAGAAAAACGAACACAACTATAATGGCAAAAAT
>NW_027112546.1:0-600 GCF_000696795.3 Halyomorpha halys
AAGGTTTGGCTACTGAGTCTCTTGTTGATCTTCTAACTTGTGTGGAAGAGAATCAAGATGAGCTAATTGATAACTGTCATTACATTATTATTATTATTGGCATTCATTGCTTTATTAGTTATAAAAACATCCAAAGCAATACTAACTCAATCAAAGCACAAACGATCTCAGCTGGTCTGTTGCGTGAAGCCATTCTCCATTTAGCAGACCTAGTAACAAACTCAACCATGTTATATGTTATATCGCTTTAACATGGTAAAAGAAGGAAATGTTTATCCATTTAACATGATTTTTTCTGTTTAACACACTTTTTTTTTCCCCTCCCTTGCCATCTCTGGCATACGGGGTGCGGAACCAGTGGGGTAGTGCGCTGGGGTTCGCGCATGCCACTGCTCCCAAGGATCACCAATTTTTTTTTTATTCTTTTATTAATTATTCAATTAATTTTTTTTCTCTCTTTTTTTTACTGTGGTGCAGCCCAGCGCTAGGTTTAGTGCCTTACTGGTGGAGCTGCACCTTGTCCACTACATCCGTCTGGGTGCCTCCTGCAGTTACCAGGCTGGTCCAGCCCTCCTGGTCTCAATCCAGGTTAGCTTCCTC
>NW_027112546.1:650-1617 GCF_000696795.3 Halyomorpha halys
ATAGATTTTTTGGATAAACCATTATCAGGCCGATCGGAAACACGTGAATTTTCCCTCCTTGCTTACGGTGGTCCTGTTTCTTAGAACACCCAACGAGACAATTAACGAACTACTTATTACAGAAAAAAAAATATTTCGAACCTTAATATGGACCACAAATGTCCTAGAATCTATCAATCTGTTACCAAATTTTCCAAAAAATAAAAAATAACACCTATTAAAAATAATATTATTTATAAACACTGAAATGTGTTCCTCCAATTTTAGAAAGACAGGTGTTACAGCATGGTTAGTGTATTTGACTTTCAACAAGCTCCTTTCAATTCAAACACAAAAGGTAAGGTCAGGTACGACAACGTCAGTACGGAACAAGCTTGTTAGCATACGAAATGTTCCTACGCAGAACAATAAACTAAAAGTCCTTGCTTAACATATGTAATCGAATAATTGTTTTGTTAACTATGGAACAACTTGTCCAATTAATTAATTAATTTTGACTTTTTAATTTTTTTCCACGTCCAATTAGTAAACACAATGTGTTTGGTGCCTTTTTCTTACGATGCAATTAGTTTCGGATAATTCCATAGGAAACATTATCGTCTTAAAATTTCAGTGGAATTTTAGATAACGACATAAGGGGTATTCACGATGTTGTGTTGAATATAAAATGTTTTACTATGTTAAATGTTATAAATATCGAATTGTGAGCAGCCCTATTTAAAATTATAATAAATGATATGCATCAGAACCCCAAGCGGATTTTCTGAACAACTTGTTTTATAACCTTTCCTTCCAAAACTTCATGTTATTGTTTCCTTCTACGTTTAGATTTAAGTAATTTATTACAACATGCCAAAAGTGGAAGCTGAGTGAAGGTTTGGCTACTGAGTCTCTTGTTGATCTTCTAACTTGTGTGGAAGAGAATCAAGATGAGCTAATTGATAACTGTCATTACATTATTATTATT